>NC_142524.1:7262074-7344574 GCF_964205215.1 Stylophora pistillata | reverse complement strand
TTTATTATTATTATTTATTTATTTACGTTTTCAAAGTTTGGGAAGATTCTATTCCTACGCGCAGCCTGGGTTATGTTTATCGCCCCAGTCCCCAGTGTGTGTACGATCTTATGGCAAACATAAGTTTTACAACTGTCGGATAATTTGTATAGCGCAAATTCCATACAATGTTCAAATACGCTTCACAATAAAATAACAGCAATAATTAATACAACTATTAAAATAAAATAAAATAAATACTAGAACTACATACCAATACTAATGTTATACTAATACTGCTATAATATCGTGTTCAGGCTAAGATAAAATTGCTAAACGAAAAAGGTGTGTTTTTAACTTTGACTTAAAAATGTCCAATGACTTATAGTTTCTAACTTCGAATGGTAATGCATTCCTGAGTTTAGGTGCTGCGCAAGTAAACGACCTGTCACCAAGTGTCACTTTAGATTTAAATTCGGGTTGCTTAAGCAAGAGGGTATCACAAGAGCTTCTCAGGTTATAGCATGACTGAGACTTTAGAGAAATCAATGAATCCAAGTAAGTGGGAGCTGTGCTATGCAAGATCTTGAAAGTTAACAGAAGAATCTTGAATACAATTCTAGACCGAATCGGCAACCAATGCAACTTGATTAGAAGAGGTGTTATGTGACAATAAACACACATGGCAAATACCATTCTAGCACAGGCATTCTGCACACTTGTAATTTGATCATTGAGAAGTTTGGCAGACCTTACAATAAAATAAATAATTTGGATATATCAACAAAGTTGAGATGGTAAATTGGCCACCGTAACGATTACAAAAGCTGACGTTTCGAGCGTTAGCCCTTGGTTGGAGCGAATAGAGGAATTGTGGATCTTGAACAAAAGCTCATCTTTCAAACCGGCAGTCTAAATCCCACAGGGATCAACGAACGCTTTTCATTCCACTAATTTATTCGTGTTTTTCTTGTTGCTATGTTCCCACCAATAACGTAGCTCCATTTTTTGCCTTAAAAAGCACACACAACCCACAATTCCTCTATAAGCTCCGACGAAGGGCTAACGCTCGAAACGTCAGCTTTTGTAATCGTTACGGTGGCCAATTTACCATTTCAACTTTGTTGATATATCCAAATTATTTCGTTACCCCCACCGACGCAGCCCCAAACAGTTTCTTTAGAAACTATCAGCCCTTACAATAAACTGTTACAATAGTCAAGACTACTAGATATGTAAGCATGAATAAGTGACTCTGTTGACTGTTCGGAGAGATACTTCAGGATCCGACGTATGTAATACAAATAGTAGAAGGATGATTTACAAGTTTTTGAAATATGATCCGACATAGACATATTGGCATCAAACGATGAGCCAAGGTTCCTAGAGTTAGGCACAGGGTGAAAGTTGGTAGTTGCCAACGCGAATATGAGTGATAACTACCTTATGAAGCTGTTGCGGTGTACCGATAATAAGAAGTTCAGTCTTTTCATCATTTACTTTTAGCTTGTCATGTACCATCCAAGCAAGAAGTCATTAATGCATCTTTCCAGTAACTCCGCAGCATTAAATTGATCAAGTGTCATTTGGGCGGAATGGGATATACACCTGCGTGTCATCAGCGTAATAATGCACCGCAGGAAAATGATGATTGGATGATTGCGAGCAACATGTAAATTACGCGAGGTCATCTACGCCACTCGTACACCCAGTTAAACAACCACTTGCATACGAGTACAGCCTAGGAATTTAGTCCATATCGATCCCGTCTCCGGAAATGCTTTCTTTAGGCCACTTTTGTAGAAAAAAAAAAAAAAAGGATACAGACGAAAAGTAGGGAAAAAGGACGAAAAAGGGAAATGAAAAAAGAAATGAAACAGTGTCTAAAATCTGGCATGTTCATGACAATTTTCACGTCATTTTAAATGATGCGTTTATTTGTTGTTGTTGTTTTGCTTTGTTTTCTTTTGTTTATTCGTTTCTTTGTTTTCATATCAGGTTCAAATTCATTGCAGCACTTGACCACTGGTGTCGGCGAGTTGACCAAACGTGTCGGCGAGTTGACCAAACGTGTCGGCGCGTTCAAATGTCGGCGTAGTGACCAGTAACCGTTTTGATCAACTCGTAGATCATTACTAAAGTAAGTCTAAGATAATCAAAATATTTGCTCTGTAGTTCTCTGCGTGATGCTGTTCATCTGGGCTTCACTTTCATCGACTATCACGCGAGCTCGGATTCGCATAGTTTAGAGGTCGGAGTCGTAAGATTCAGAAGCCCATAGGGTTTATAGGGTTCTGACAATTTATTACGAGAATTCCTCAAATACGTTATACGGTGTAAAAACGATTATTGATTTATCAAATGAATATTACTGAATAGAAATATCCTTGCCGGGAACGAAATGCCACGCTAAGAAATTTTATCTGGAAAAAATTTGACTTCCTCTTCCCTCAGTCCCGGTGCAGTGCATTTACTCCCTCAATTCCTCTGGACAGTCAGGTTGCTTAGAAGGGTGGGACGCTTTGAAAGCCTCTAACTTGGACAGATCATCATTAATTCTTGATATGACTGGAAACTGGGACATGTCAACCTTAAACCTAACACCAAAAAGAGCCTTGTATAAAGAGAATATAATTCACAGGAAGCAGTTTACAGTCAAGTCACCCGAAAGTCATCTTGCCTGAAGTTATGGGGCCTGAGACCAGAGTCATGTTGCGTAGTTACAGACTGTAAGTCAGATCTTATAAGTAATGTTTTCTTCAGACGACACGACTTAAGATTTCAGGTGACATGACTAAATAAATAAATTGCCCATGTCCATCTATCCCCCATCCCGTCAAAAGATTGCCACCATCCATTTACCACCACACCCTCAAAAAATTGGCCCAGTCCATTTACCTCATCCCCTCAAAAAATAGCTGGTATCCATCCACCCACATCCCCTTAAAAATTGCTCCTATCCATCCACCCTCATCTCCTCCATAAACTGCTAGAAAGCAAGACAACAAGAAATGAAAGAAAGCAAGAAACAAGAAAGCTAGGGCAAACCTGTTTGCATTGTACACCTGAGGAACCAGGCACAAGTCTGCCATTGTTATCTGCCAAGTCGAAAAGAAAAACTGTAAATTACAGACTGAAATGCTTTGCAATTTACAGAAGGGAGCATATTTGTAATAATATTACATAAGAAAGAAACAGATTTTTTTATTGATAGTTACCTCATCTCCCACACAGTATTTCCCTGATGTCCTTTCCAAAATTTTCTCTAGATCTGTCCATCAAGATGATAAATACATTACAAATGAAGCAAATGCTACAGAATTAAGTGGGACCCATGATGCTGTTGTTATAAGCATCATGCTTAATTTAACAACTACACATTTCACCCCTACTTCAAGAAAGTTAAAATAAAGAAAGTATCTCTTGCTCACAGTTCACACCAGTGTTTTCACTTATGATCAATTGATAAGTGTAAGAAACCACTGAAAACAAAAGGCAATCAATTCGCCTTACTGTATACCATAGCCTCTTTTAGAAATATAGTGGAAAGTGACTTGTTTTAACTCACTACAAAATCCTTTGTTTATCCAATGATGTCCCCACTCTGTCTTTCTCTCATCACCAAGATACTTCAGTACAGAAAGATTCTGGATCGGTTGTATTCCACTGGCTATTGTCTGGCTCACTTGCCTCACCTGAAAGATTTTCAGAGGAAAAAAAACCATGCATACCTGTTACACTGGATTTGATTATCTCAATCCAAATACAGCACTTTATGAGGTGCCATGTGACCAAAAACAAAAGTAATCAGAGCCCAGATAATGGCCATGCAGAAGAAGGGAAAATACCTTTAAGGGCCCATAAGACCTCAAACTAGAACCAACCAAACTGCCTAAAATGCAAGAGAATGCTCGCAACCAAGGTGTGGTTGCATTGGTTTTAGTCTTGAATCTGATTGGTTGAAATGGCAGTCCATGCCTCCAGAACCAATCACAGAGTAATTAAAGTAAAACAAAAAACATTGAAGCAATCCCAGGTTACTTTTAATTGACACTCAAGTGAATATTGATCTAGTTTAAATCAAGTATGAGTACTTGTAATCAAGCGTCAAATCCGATGACATTATTGACAGAAGAATTTTCTATATTCTGAAAAAAAGGGGATAACATCATACCAGTGCTTTCTTGAATGGGTCATTTCTAGGTAGCAGGGGAGGATCAGGTCTTGTTTCATCCAGATATTCTATTATGCTCAGCTGTAAAATTGAACAAGATACATTTTTCAATACAGAAACAATGTAATTATTAATAACTGATCAAACTTTCTGTTGTTCCTTGTGTTTCTACTTTTGAATTAACCTTTTCATGTCACCTAGCTACCTCTTCAAATTATACTCCAACTTAGAGAACTTATTACAGTGTTTGCTACTTCCACAAATAGTTGTTTGCATGAATACAATATATTGACAAATTTAGGGAAGGAAATGGAGAGATGATTTGAAATCAAGCATCTCCAGATTTTTTAAATTTCAGAAGTTGGAAATTCTGACAATTTAAGTTTAATGTATTCTTAGTTACTACTGACAGTAACCTAATTTTTGTTTTTGTTCATCTATATCTAACAACTATCAGGATCTCCGGTGTATACCCGCCAAACTACTGGAAAGGAGGTTGATTAGAATGGACTGATCTCATCTTAGAGAAGTGGCCATATTCCTAATGATTCCCCCCCCCCTAACTGAGATGCTAGTCCATGAAAGTTGTCCCACTCCCTCCCTCCCTCCCCCATCAGAATTTCATCAGGCTTCCTTCACAGATTGCTGGTACCCAAACACAAGGATTCCCAACTTACTGAGTCAGCAAGGGTGTGTCCATCTATAACCAAAGCAGGAACATAGCCCATGGGATTTAACTTTTTAAACTCATCTGAAAACTTAGAAAAGAAAATTCATAATCTTAGTGCAAATGTCCAATAACAAAGTTAACCTTATGTAAGGTTACTCTATAGTATTGCTCATCATTTTAATGCATCTAAATTTGCTGCATCAGTTGCACAGTCAAGTAAGACTCAAATGGCAGCCTTTTTCCTGTATCTGAAGCTGCCACGCAAATACATAAACTATCATATGCTAACTTTTTAATGAATGGTTACTTAACAGTTTCTTTTACTGTAAGTTTTTAGTTCATTAATCAAGCATTTCAGAGTAATATCCAATATGTGATAAGAAAGAGCTGCAGTGATGAACTTATATCAAACAACCACTATCAATGATAAATTTAAGGATTATAATAATTCATTAAGGAACTACCAGGTACTACAAATTACATTTCATAAGGGTGCTACTACTCCTAATTTACCTTTTTGACAAAAACCTCTCATTGATATTTTTGTTTTAAAGAAATAACATCACCAACAGACTCATTCTAAGGTTAATACAATGTGTCCAATTACTTGAGCACTCTGCTTTGAGATCTTAACAAAAAGTATAGCATTTTATATCATGTCATGTTTCTACCTCAATTGTAACAATTGTGAACAATCAAAATTAATAGGCCAATAATGGAAATTTGCAAAAACTGTGATAATATCAGTAGCACAATTTTCCATTAATTTCTGAGGACAGTAATTTATTTACAGCAAACTGACCTGCTGGCCTCCATCTTTCAGCAAGTGAACAGCATGTGTGTCATATTCAATTCCCTTTAATGCAAGAGCTAAAAATACATAGCATCCCTGAGGTTAACATTTCAGCCTTGTATTATTCACATAATCATAAAAATAGGCAGTTAGCATCTATTATACAACATTTTAAGTTGAATGCCTGGCCCATGATTCATTTTAGGCCCCTGTGTCATTTTTAATTTCTTTTAATTTGTTAAAACATCGCTGAAACTAAACTCTTTCCATTTTATCCCATGAAATAAATTAAAAACAAAATCCACTAATGTTTAGATTCAAACTTCTTGAGCTTGTGCCTGAAAGATTTGCAAAATTTTATTACAGGGCTGTGGTCTAGCAGTGCCCAGTGGCCCCTTATGTTTTCTCTTGGGTGATTCAGGAATCTTATTTTTTTCATAAAAAGCTTATGTTGGGCACCCTGGATTTCACAGTTTCAGAGTACTGGGCTACCAGCTTTCATATTTAGCAAATAAGTTCTGGATGTAACATTTCTATCTTGGAAATTACATGTTTAACACTCAATAAAACCATAGATGATCATGCTTCAAACTATTTCACTGCATGATGCTCCAAATATTAACCTTGACCAAACCCAGTTCTATCTCCTCACATAGCTGTCAGAGGATATCAGATAAGCCGTCTGAAAAACACTGTTGTCATAACATACCAGTTCTGACCCTCCAAGAGCAAGAACTTCGGAAATAGGAATATAACACTGGCTGAAAAGTGAAATAACATGCATCAGATAAGAAAGCATCATTGTTAAAAACAATGTGAACATTTTCTTTACAAGTTAAAGAGTCTGTGGTACAACAGAAATCAAATAAACAGACATCCAAAAAGTAAATATCAAACTAACAACAACACAAAAAAACAACGACGACCCAAAGACACACGTAAACACGAGTTAAAAATGAATAGGCCATCCCCTGGCTGTTCACACCTCAACCCAACCCCTCAGATTTGACCTAAGCTGATTAATGTCCTTTCAATAGGCTTACTTTAAAATTCAGTTTTAATCTTTTTTTTTTCTAAAGCTGCCTTTAACAAACATACATGTGTATAATCATAGAGAAAAGGTCTATTACATTAATTTTGTCTCTCTTGAACCATTCAACAGGGGTGTGAAGGAGAAAAAGGAAATTTTGTAAATAGAACCGACAAAATCGAGGCACACTAAATGCAAATTTAACTAAAAAAGGAACAGGTCGGCGGTAGTTCTTTGATATAAGGTTAAAAAGCAAATGTGTACACCTAACTGAAAATGTTTACGCCAAAAAAACTGTCGCGATTCAAAATTTAGACTCCCCCTGTAGGTGGGTCGCGTTCAAAGCGAGAATGTTACAATCGAGTTTTTGAATAAAAACAGAAAGTAATGGCCTCGACACTAGTCGAACTTAACCATAAGTTACTTTTCCTACTTTCTCAAAGGAACCCAGGACGTCGTTTCCGTCGTGTGAAGGTTAAAAAACATTGCAATCAAGGCGCACTTACTTTTGTCATGTCTACCGATCGCCAAATATACATGAATTGCTCCAGGCGCTCCAGACGTTAGAAACCAGTCTTTTTACGGTCTCTATAAGCAGTACTTTCTTAATCGGCGGAAAATTGGTCAACTAAATCCAGAGAGATGGAGGTCGGACGTGAGTTTATTGCCGGTTGGTGCGCAGGTAAATCATGGAAAAATACATCATTTTAATCAAACCCACTTTGAATAGATTGAAGGGTCGAACAGATCCCAGAAAAGTAGTACTTTGGTGGTGTTGTTATTATTCAGCGTGGCGTGATAATATATCATATGCACAGTTACGTAAGTCAATGAAATCTCTTTGTTGGCACTTGCTTTGTATTTGAAGCGATATTTTCGTGCGTTTTCCAATCGATATTTGCATTTGAGTCTGAAATAATCAACCTGAACGCCTTGCAATCATTCCCTGGCAATCCTTTGAGCATTAAAATTGAAGATTTGGCGGATGATAATTGGATGCATTTAGCACGCGGCCAATCTCATGAAATTTCATAGCTTTGACGTAGTTAACTGTGATCACGCTAATACTAGTACTTAATAAAGAGATGACGAAGGAAAGAGGAACTTTGAATTTGAATAGATGAAAATCATACATGTGTACTGCGTTTTCATGAACATGTTTGAAAGCAGTAAATGGCTTGAACTCGGGGGTAACATGTGAAGGTGTAGTCTGATCGTCCGGGTGAGTGTAGTCCTGAGAAGGACTGTTGTCGGTGGTAGTCACTGACGTTTCGACAACCTGTGCGGAAGTCATCATCAGAGTCAAGTGATATTTTCAGTAGAATGTTCTTATTCCAGTTCGTGTAAAATAAGCGGTTGGTTTTCCCGTGATGTTATTGGCTGTAAGACTCAAGTGACGTAGGTCGGTCGTGATTGGTCTATTTCGATCTGTCGGTAAAGTAAGGTCGTTCTTTTTCGGTCGTTTGTGATGTTTATGTCGTGAATGAGTCATTTGTATGGAGCGGGTAGTTGTTGACATCTGTTTAGGGGAGTCTGTTCTAAGTTGGTAAACCAGCTTTCCAGAGTCAGTCGTGGAAAATAGTCAGTGCTGTAGGTTAGGCATTGCGCAGAGTCCCAGTCAATGTTAAGGTTGGTAAGTCGATGGTGTTCAGCAATGTGATTGCTGACATCACCTTTCCTCGTCGCCCGTCTGTGTTCAGTCAGTCTTGTTGTGAGGTTTCTGCCAGTCTCACCGATGTAGGAGGCTTGGCAGTCGGAACAATTGATCTTATAAATCGTTCCCTGTCTGTTCCTCGGTTCGTCTTTGTCTTTAACGTTGGTTAGTAACTGACGTAGTGTGGTGATGGGTTTGTGGACGACGCGGATATTGATGGGTAGTAAGATGCGCGAGATGTTTTCAGACATGCCTTTTATGTACGGTATGGTTGCTGTAGTCGTAGGGGTTGCGGTGTCGTTTGTTTCGGTAGTGGTACTGGGTCGGTGAGAACATTCTACTGACAACAATCATTCACTTGACTCTGATGATGACTTCCGCACAGGTTGTCGAAACGTCAGTCACTACCACCGACAACAGTCCTTCTCAGGACTACACTCACCCGGACGATCAGACTACACCTTCACATGTTGGAAAGCGATCTGTAATGACCAAATATCCACTTAAATGGTTTCTCAAGTGCCTCTGACCTCGTCACTCGAGGTGAATGCCCGAATCAAAGGAGTTATAAACAAAGACAATTCAACTGCAAGCTGTTGACCAAACGATATTTCGGTTAAAAAAGGGTATTCCCGAGTGACTGAGGTCATGTGACCCAAAGGCGGGAAAACAAAACATGGAACCCAGCTAACACGATCCTCGCAGTAATGAACTCTACTTAATATGTAGTTTTAGGCCTTATTTCCACTGTTACACACTGTACACGAGTAGGGTTCAGTACTGCGACGATCGCTTTCATACATTTTAAAGAGGAACTTATTAATAATGAACCATACGATGGAGCGCTACCCCAGAAATCTTTATCATGGGCATCGTTCTGCTGTACATATAGAAAGCGACTTGTCTACTTTAATACCCTTCTATGTTTTTTTTTCTATGGTTTTTTTTCTTAACTGTAGGATGCACTGGAGTAATTGTCACACAACCATTGGATACTGTGAAGGTGAGCAGTGAGAATAATTCTTCAACCTTGGGTCTAGGTTCAGTATTCTCAAGAAGCGATCCAGAGCATTCGATTCAAAAATTGATTTCTTTCAAACTTTGCCCATGCATCAGTCTTAATCTAAAAGTAATCGAAGCCACCTTGGTTTTTCGCAATATTGTGAAATAAATTTTTTTTTTTTCTGAGCGAAAATAGCTTCAGCACTGAAAGACCCGTTATTAGCCTATTAATATTTCCCTGTTAAAGATAAATTAGATAAGATTCTTGCAGGAGGTTGTTGATGGTGATGTCATCTATTCGGCTCTCTTCCATGAAATCATAAGTAAGAACCAATCAAAATGCGCGTAGGATTGAATTTGTCATTTGAAACCTTGTTGACTATGGTTCTCGACCAATGAGCTCGCGAGAGCGTTTCTACAGTTATTTCAAAATATATAATTGACCTCATGTCATACATAGGTCAGAATGCAAGTTCTCTCTTCAGGAAGTAAACCAGCCGCCACCACATCGTTTTCCTGTTTTTACAATATCATCAAACACGAAACGGTGAGAGCTTCGTAGAATATTCTTTTGTGGTATTTTCTCGGCTTTGTTTAGTAGAGCAATCAAAGCGCTTTAGTAGCAGAGTGAAAACTTAGAGAGGTCTAGGTCGGGGTCGCGTAAAGTTCTCTATGCCACCCGACCCAAACCTACCTCGTTTTCGCTCTGCCGCTTCTATCGTGTCGTTCTTTAGAGAGTGTTTCCTTACTAGGAACTGGTCAGCTCAGACGACCACCGCAAACCGTATAATATTATCCAAGGTTTAATAATTATTAGATCTAAAAGAAATACATGTAATCCCAAATCAGAAAAGCGTAAATAAAGTTTTAATCTCACAGCAGAATTCAAGAAAAACGTGATTGGAAACTTACTTCTGTGGTGGGTCGTAAAAACAGGTTTCTCTCTTCAGGTTAGCTGATTCGGGTAAGCGAACAGCGACTTCTCTCTCTTATTGATTCTTCTGAAAACTGGTTTAAAACATGATAAGCTAACACTGTACGGAATTAACGTCAATCACGAATCTTGTAATCAAATATATCTGTCATCGAAAGGCAACGCCTATTTATTAAACAAAACGGAGATTTACACCGAATTTGAGTGAAAAGTCACTCGTCAGCTTACCCTTTCACATTTCACGTAAAATAGCGTGAACGTTGCTGCTTTAGCTTTGCGCGAGCTCACGTCATCGTGGATTTGAAGGCGCCCTTGTATGGCTTACCAGGAATAGTTTTGGTGCCCATTTTCCGGCATTTAACTTATTTTCTATGAGAGAAAAATGGAAGAAAATCTCACGTACACAACAAACGCGAAACAGGTTACTTTCACATACAAAACGGCAAAGCGCAACCGGCGTACGTAAAAAAAAATGGCGGGAAAATAAAGATCACGGGATCATTCTTGCCGCTCACGTTTCACGTAAAGCGCAGTGCCAAATCCCTCTACCATTTGCTCCGTTTTACGAGTGACGTGTCAGCAGCTGTTGTATTAGTAAGTAGATTAGGGACCTTCTGATTAGGTTGACGAGAGCTGAATACAACTCGGCGGTTTTATTGTGACTGTATATCTATCACTTTTGTGTAACAAACCCTACAGCAGCTGATCGGTGCCATCCAATACACATAAAAAAAAAAAATTATCGTAATTTTTACCCATGTGCAGTCGACGCCCTTTCTCAGGGCTGGTAATGTTTGTAAAACGCCGCACTTTGTATGATTAAGTGTCTTACTTAAAGACGTGCTCATTGGCATTTCCCTAGTGATTGCTTTATATCTTTTATTTCTGATTACGTCTAAGAAAATACGTTTTTTTTCTCTTCCCTTTCTACTTTCTTACACTTATCTTGATCCATGTTAGATCTTCGGTTTGTTTAAAGGCATGGCACCTCCTCTTGCAGCCGTCGCCCTACAGAACGCCATTTTGTTCGGAGTGTATGGTAATGTGCTGAAAATGTTCTCATCCAAGAATGGCGACAAGCCTGCCCTGTCTCACGTCTGTTTTGCCGCGGCTGCCTCAGGAGCCGCTCAGCTCTGGGTGGTGGGTCCTATGGAACTTATCAAGATCAAACTACAGTTGCAAACCGAAGGTACAAGCTGCTTGAGTTATTTTTAAATCGTTGCCGAAGTAATTGTAACAGTTTTGCTTAAGCTCGCCTGTTGTTAAGTAGTAGAGGATGACCGCTTAGTAGAGGTGATTAAGTGAAACACATTCGGGACTTTGACAAATGACCGCTTAAGTACAGGGTGACCGCATAATCACAATGAGAAGTCACATGATAATCACTTCTAGGAGTAAAGGGGTAGGACTGAACAGAGGTTTCATACAATTTATTAGATTCGACAGGCAGGGACACCGCAACAGCTTGCGCCAATTACTGCGAGCCCAGTAAACCCACCCATCCCACCCCATGGGAGGACATCCACCACACATTAATCTCGTGCGTGGGAAATTAACGTCTCCTACCCCTAACCCTGCAGGAGACGGGACCTACGGTTTATTCGTCCTTATCCGAAAAGACTAGAATATCTATCCATTTTTTGATATTATAGAAAGGTAGCAAATTCTCCTCAGTTATTTTAAGACCCTGAGTGTTGGTCCGGCCGGGGCTTGAACCCTCGACCTCCCGCACAACAGTCCGGCGTTCTACCAATTGAGCTAACCAGTAGGCGGTTCAACTCAGTAATTCAGGCAGTTTGCTAATATTGATTAACTTAACAAGGTAACTCATGCTTTTGTCGTTGTTTTAAAATTATGGCGAGCGTCTTACTGCTATTGTTCCGTCAGGAAAGCATAGCAAATCTTCACACTATCGCGGAGCCATGGATTGCATCCGAAAGATTTACAAGACGGCTGGTAGCAGGGGGCTTTTCCAAGGAGCTACACCTCTTATTTTCCGGGATATCCCGGGGTTTGTCGTGTACTTTGCATCATACGAGATCCTTTTGGATGCGCTCTCTCAAAGAAAGTCTACTACTGACACGCAACCACTAGTTACGATGCTTGCGGGCGGCCTTGCTGGAATGATTGGCTGGTTCTCCACTTTTCCGTTTGACGGCATTAAGACCCGTATGCAGGCAGATGGGAATAAAGGACTTTTTACCTACAAAGGAACTGTAGATTGCTTCCTTCAAACCTACAGGGCAGGTGGCGTAAAAAGTTTATTCGCGGGCGTAGGACCCTGCTTACTACGAGCATTTCCGCACAACGCAGTTGTTTTCGTCGTGTACAACTTGGTCTCAAAGTGGTTAGGGAACTGCATCTCTCCAGTCGATAATGGCTATAACTTGAAAGTGGATTGATCCGAGCCAAAGAGAACGCGTAGTTCTTCTAAATTAAGTGAACCCGAAATTGGAGACTCTGTATAACTATCATTATTTATTTCTCTTTCAAAAGATTTATTCTAGATACTATTATTTTTCCAAGGGTTTCTATATTTGAGAATATATTTGAATAAAGATGTATATTGCATGTGAATTATATTTTTTTAATCTATTTATTGTGTTTATACTGAATTAATTTCCCAACTATGTTATACGAAATCAATTTTATAGCTATGGTACTCAAGTTATTCTTTCCATATTTGTGATATATTATTCTCTTAAGTCTTTTCTAGTTTACGATGTCTGTTTCTTAATTACCTTTCGAGTACTCATTTACGTACTAAGCTTAGAACTAAAGGCGGCAACTGTCTCGCTTGCGCCAACATCTGCTGCTTCGTCAATTCAGCCGCATCTCTCGCTGCGGCAGGGTCCACGACGCACCCGCCGAGACTAGCTCCCCCGTCGGCAGTTAATCACAGGACTCATATGATTTTCCAGGACACATAGATCAGTAAGTTGGCCATTTACAGCTTCAATAGCGCCATTTAGAACAGCCAACGCTTGTTGAGAGCCTCTTTTAGAAGTCACGTTAGTGTCTGCAACAGTGACGTATCTACTTGCACCAAAGCCCATCTCAGTTCCCAGATTACCACCGATGTTGATTTCTTCGTCCACTTTTTGTGTAGGAGCGAAAATTTGCAGCTTTTCCTTCTCGCCAACAGCAGCTTTCACATCACTTCGCTGGTCAGTGATGTTAGCATCGACATCTTGAAGGCGATCGCCTTTTTGAGCATGGAGTGTAATCGATCTTGCTTCACAAAGCCTGTTGGTGTAAATGAGGAATAAATCGGTGTTAGTGGCGTTGATAACCCAATTTGGCGATTTAGCATTCTCTGTAATGCGCGTCTGATTTTTCCACCCATATCCACTGAGTCAGAGCGAATGTTCACCAGAGTAAGTACTGCTTTCTCACCAGAACTGTCACCAATCTAAAGTGGCTGCTTGACGAAAGCGGAACCGTCTAGGAGCTTCCTACCGCCATAAGGTGTGCTCTCAGCGATAATGTTCAGTTCGCTAATGAGAGCTCTTGGATTGAAACTCGACCAGAATGGGAAGAAGTACTGTTCGAAGATCCTAACGCCAAGTCACGCTTGCGTTGAGGGACGTTTGAAACGTGGTCCATTTGCACCTTCAGCATTCCTTATCAGCGAAATAAGGTCGTTGGCGTTGTTCCACGCCACGTCCAGAGTGCAACGGTGAGCCTCCCCACCATTTCGGCTATTTTACAAGTATGTCACTAAATTAGCCTTGCGGGTCCTTTGATCCCGACTGTTATTTCTCGCATGCGTTATGCGTATTTACTCCAGGCAACCTCATTCTCAGGGATTTTGTTAGTGACTGAGAAGCCCCTGGGGACGAGATTGGTCTAAGACGTCAACATCATATACTGTTGTTGTGTGACGTCTATGACGTCAACGTGACCTGTTTTTTTCGTGAGGTTTAGGCGGAGGAATATAGAAAGGGTTTGCAAGCCATGCTCAAACAGCTTTAACAGTGAGCAGCTGGCCTTGGTCGAAGGTAGAAATAAGTAGATTGGATCCCCTTTTTCGGGGTCTAACCTGCTCATTAAATCGGAAGAGTCTCTTAAGTCGCGACAGCTTTTCAAGCTTTATGCCCTCCGCATTTATCACTTTCCGCTTTGTACAGCTTTGCACCATAATGTTTAAATTGGTTTGTGGTCGTTTGCCACTAATTGAGTGCAGCCGTGAAATTAGAATAATTTTTTGTTGTTCCGTTCAGACTGAGGAAATTGAATTATAAGTAAGAAGCGATCATGATAGACTTGAGCCAAAACACAAGTTTAAGTCACTTATTCTTAAGCCAGAACATACGGTCCTATTCATATGAACTTACTTGCCTTTTTTATTGGATGGCAAATAGAAAAACTTAAGAAAACCTCGATACGTTTTCCAAAAGGCATTCAGCTGTGGGAGATGACAGTTTGATAGTTCTGAATTTAGTTTCAAACCTCCCAGGCTGCAGAAACATGTTTGCATTGTCTGCGTGTCTCAGCCAAACAGGAAGGGAGCTGAGCACTAACTGCTTTGTATCATATGCCGACAGAAATTGTCTTTATCACTTCCAGTAAGGGGCTGACCATTTAACATTTGAGGGGGGGGGGGTGGGTGATTTTGAAAAAAAATTTCCTGCAAGCGCTTGTTGGAAAAAAAAAAATTGCATGCAGCCCAAATGTAAGAGAAAAAATGTACCAAAAAATCGGAAAAAAATATCCTGCACAGCAGATTGCTAGAAAAAAAATTTCTTGATGACCAGAAATCACCCACCCCCTCCCTCTCCAAAGTTAAATGGTCGGCCCCTAATACTGATATTTATCTGGGAAGTTGGCAGTAAAGGAGATATACGTATTGAATAAAAAAATTGAAAATGAACTCAGCAAGTTTATCAGTCGCATCGAGACCGCATATCTCAGGCATTTTATCATTTAGAAGTATTTGTTGTGGCAAAAATAATCTGCCATGGCTTAGGCTGAGCTGTGATGCGGAAATGAAAGCCCTTGTCTCACACGCTAACTAATTAGATTTGAGTGAAGCCTGCTTCTTAGGAGTTGATTATCCATTAAAGGGCATAGTAAGCTAAGATTTTCTCTTAAATAAGCTTATACATGAAAGAGAAAGGATTAGCAGTAAGATTTTAGGATTGCGGGTTATTTTAAAATTGGCTCACAAAATTGAAGATAAGTAATTTCGCCAAAGTTTGAAGAAGGATCTCAATGGGCATTAAGGAGGAATCTGGATGAAGTAAATCGCGGTCATTATCATTAAAGGTTCCATTGAAGTGATCACAGATACTAAAAAGATCAATTTGTTCGCTTCTATGCCATTGAGATAAGTTAGTAGCTTCAGTTGAATTAGTAATGTTTGTTTACAACTTTTTTTTTTTTCCCTTAAGGAAACATTTCATGTTGTCAAGGGCGTTAGACCGCCGGGTTGAATGTAAATCAGTAAACATGTGCCTTGTTATTTAGTAGGTTTATTTGATTATAGGTCATGATTGCTGGCCAACCAATTCATTTTTTAACGCAATTCTTTTAGCAGTGAGTTGCTTCTCGCTTGAGAATCGCCAAGCTCAATACGATTTCATTATTCTCCAATTGTTTTAAAACCATAAATGCAATCATTGGTGCATATGTACAATGTACATTGATTTGGTGCAAAGCCTATTACCGATACATATGTTGAAATGTCTACTCTTTTACTGCAAAGGGAAGAGGTACACTGCCCCGTATATTGTCCTGCTCTATCCAAAGGTCATACTATGAGAGGCCGAAATCAAGATTCAACCAAGTCGAGTTAAAAAAATGTGTTTGAGCGCATGTAATGTTTTCCACAAGAAATATGTTTGGGATGTTTTGCCTGTAGCACAATGGTAATCTTGTTTTTCATTTTCGCGCGCGTGGCACGTGGTCTTATTGTGTGGTTTTCCTAGCTCAGACAGCATGTCCGCAAGCAATCAAATCATGTTATTTGTTTCCTTAGGTGTAGTTTTTGTTTTGAATAAATGTTTCCACTCTTAGTAAAAAGCTTCAGTGGAGTATTTGACCAATCCTCTTTACACTCCCGCAGTCGAATATTTTATTATAATAAAATGCCCTTTATCTCATTTAAAAGATGAGCATTGAAATTGTTTTAAATTCAAACAAAAGCCATGTTTTCAAGCTTACTATCTCCTCGAGGAGAAAGGTTAAAACAACACCGGAAACCGAAACTTAGCTTTATCTTCAACCAGCCAATCAAAACCCAATGTTAAAAGTGACATCACTTCCGCTAGCTCCCGACTTACCACGAACGCAACCCTTGAATCTATTTTAATGTAGTTTCCTTATATTAAAACCGTTTTTGCTGAATAAGGAATCAACATTATATTTTCACGACACGCATGTCATCGGTTGCGCGTTCGAAATGGAGAGTAATGAGAGAAAATTACTCATGGAAGAACCCGAGAACCGAGTCATAAAATGTGTGATCGTGGGTGACGGTGGAGTTGGTAAAACTTCCTTACTTATAAGCTATCTAATGAACGGATTTCCCAACGATTATATCCCGACGGCTTTCGACGACTACAGCGGTAAGTCGAGGTTATGAATGAGCTCCTGATGGCCATGTTTCTGTGGTGAAAATAATTTTCGTGCCATGCATTATTTATTTTGTTGTTATTTCAGTGTCAGTAAAAGTCGATAAGGTCCCCTACACGCTACAGTTTTGCGATACCGCAGGACAGGTAATACGCTTTTGTTTTGAAATTATTTCTTTCGATTTTACTTGCTGTGAGATTTGTTGTATTTATGTCGTAATCTTTTTATTGTAATAAAATTAAATAAGTAAGAGACTGCGGTACATTTCATAAAATGCCTGATGAATTTGTGTTTCGTGGCAGAAGTTTACAAAACGGGCGAGCAATTTTTATTTTTTAACTTCAAAAATTTATTAAACTGTTTCGGTTCAATGAAACATATTCTTTCGTTGTATATTGATTTAATGCTCAATTAAGCTAACACATTGAACGAGGTTAAAAACACGGCGATCAAGTCACAAGGAGCGTGATGTAATTGCTCTGTCATGCAAGAAAGGACACAAAGTTAAAACAGAGTTTGTTTACATTGCGAAAGAGTCTTAATTTGCACGCGCTATCTATTTGTTATGTTGAATATTATGTGTCTATTTTGCAAATTTCAGGAGGACTTTGACTCTCTCCGGCCGCTCTGTTATCCGTCAACAGATGTGTTTATTGTTTGCTTTTCCGTAGTTTCGCCAACATCTTTCGCAAACGTTGCGCAAAAATGGCTCCCTGAAATACGTAGCTATTCGCCAAATGTTCCTGTCATCCTAGTTGGAACGCATTGCGATTTGAGAGCGAACGTTCAAGAGCTAATACGGCTATCTGATCTTGGACAAGGACCTATAACGCCGCAGAAAGCCGAGAGCTTAGTCAAGAAGGCAGGGGTCGTTTGCTATATTGAAACTTCAGCAGTGACTCAGAAGAACTTGAAATCAGTTTTCGATGAGGCGATTTTGAGCGGATTAAGACCACCAACGTCTCCAAGAAGAAATGACCTCAAAGGTTGCGCTTGTACTGTGATGTAATACTAGAACACGCTTCATCTGTTTGCTATTGATTCTCAAGTTTCGGGTTTGACGAAAATTTCTCGAGAAACGCTTTTCAGCAAACGTTATAATCTCAGTTGTATCACAGCAGGCAAGAATATAATCGATAGTGAAAATATTTATTTATAAACGTTACAGACCACGTTGCAATCATGCGCTCAAAGTGGACCCCAAAGGAGACGTTTATTTCCTAATGTGTTAGAACGGAAGTTTTAACAAAAGACTTTGTTATTTATACTCTTTTTTTAGAAAATTGTGGTCTTGTTAAAGGGAACCAACATAAAAAACATTTTTTTAAGAATTAGCCCACTAGACTATGTGGCTGTTTTGGCAGTAATTAACGCAATAACATAATTGTGACCCTCACAGAAATATTGTTAATATCAAACTGGCTAGCTTGGAATAATTCTGTGGCTTTCCCCTCATCCTTATTTTTAGAAATTTATACTTCAAATTTGTCATTTGTGTAATTAATATGTTGAAATAAAATCACAGCAATTACTACAGAGTGACACTTATTTTATACTTGGGTGATCTGTCAACTCGAGGAATTTAATTTTAATGGAAGATTACTGCAAATATCAAGATTTGTTTTGCATTTCTCATACTGACCATGATCACCTGATGACAGAAGTGAATAGGTCTTCCTGTTAAAAGCACCATATTTCATACAATATTATGTCTCATTTCATATATTAATTAAGTTCACAGACTCAACAGGAAATAAATTTGGGAGCAGAGTCATGATCAAGAGTGATATGTGCTTTATGGGTTAGGATTTGTTTCTTCTTCAGTTAGTAACATACTGTTGAGTGGTTCCTTGAAATGAACTTGAGGTAGCATGTGTAAAGTTTCAGTCGTCAATCCCTAAGCTGCATTATTGGTTTGTGTAATCTGTCTGACTCATTTGAGCAATTAAACATCAGTGCAACAGATCATATTGAGTCCCTGTATCTGAGCTTTGTCTGAGTGAACAAATTAGTGAAATACATCAGCAGACTAGACAGAATAGTGAACCATCCAAGGGCAATAAATTAAAATGTCTTTTACTTTTTGGATCATGCAATGGTCATCCTAATTAAGTACTAATTACACATAGACTCGGTTGTCTTGCCACGTGTTTGCTCAGTATTAGATCACTGGAGGACGTCAATGTGTGTTAAGAACAAAAAAGTGGCCCATGAGGCACAGCTGATTGAGTCAGTGGTGTTCTTATCACATTATGACTTCTGCTATGATCTATCACTAAACTAACCCTTTGGCAGGATGGGTTGTATTTGTTTTATATAATAAACAAGCACAGTATTGTTAATGGTGATGTCATCTATGTGCATGCACCTGTCCCATCATGAATAAGAACCAATCAAAATGCATGTATAATTTAGCTTTTTGTATAGTTTTTATGAATCAACTACTGAAAGGGTGGGTAGTCATGATTATTTTTATAACAGGCTCTACATTGGATTAAACGGCTATAACTCAAGTCCTGGCAAGCTGAGACTCCAATGCCCGCAGCCCCCTCCCATTCCCAGTATGCTCAATGAAAACATTGAAAATCGTCGAGCCTTACATAGCCTGTCTGTTTCATTGAGTTGTGCACTGTTCAAGTCACTTAACGTTCAGTTTGTAAGTGTGTCAGTAATTTTATTTTACACAACTGTCCCTAGGTGACCCAAGCATTGATACAGTCAATTTGCACCTACTGGCCTAGATGCTGTTGCAGATCATATGATGACCCCAGATGGCAGTCTGAACATTTGACTGAACACATCTAATTGCCTTAGTGTCCATAAACACCTTGACCGAACGATGGATTGACTCAATTTACGTTTTCAACACAAATGCTAATTCACTACACGAATATGATATACCAAACGAAGCTATACTAGCGGGTGCTACTCAATAAAGTACGGTAAGCATGAAATTCTACAATTTGTCGCCTTGTAAATAATAGCTCGCTCTCCGTATAATTTTCACCGCGAGTGAAAATGCTTTTTTGCTTCCCTATGATACATATATTTATATTTTTTTTTTCCCCCATGGGTTCATTATCCGCTCAAAACCCATCTTTCCGCAGTGACTTTTCAAGATATGTACTTCGAGTTGCAGGAAGTTAGGTCGGGAGCATAAAGATAGCAGAAAAATCTCAGATAAATATTAAAAACGATATTTAACCAGCACGCTTTCTCACTAGTTTAAAGTAGATGTCGGTCACCGTATTCTCCTCGTTTAAACGCCGCGGCGTACATTGAACTCTAGAAATGTTTTTCATGCGGCGTATATTCAAAAGCAGTGTTTAGTTTGAGGGCTTTGTTGGTTTTTCTTAAACCATTACCAGAAATTGCTGTGAATCATTTTTACTTGTTAATTCAAAGAATAAACTATTTTAAGTTATAAATCTCTTGTCTGTCGCAAAAGAATTTATATATCCGGACTTGTCAATATCGACATGAAGTATGACGTAGACTACCGAGTCGTGACAAAGTTTTCTTCTTTCCAATCCTCGAGTAAAGGTTGCATTATCACTTGTCAATTGAAGCATTTATCAGCGTTTAAACGCCGTAGATGAAAGCAAAATCATGACGCTCTGAAAAAAAGTGGAAAAGGCAATATTTAAGTGAACAGCAAGTTTCAGGAAACGATTGGAAACTGGGGCGAGCAAAAAATGGCGGAGTCTTGCATCTCTCTTCTGCCTTTGTTTTATAATTATCACGATCGGTGGCGTAACAAGTAATAATTGCTGAAAATGTATGAAATGGATGGTCTGACTTCTTTCAGATCAGCGTTTTGACAACAATAAAATCCAGCCTTAAAATTGCACAAAAAGAAACTACAGGCTCAGTTCTAAAGGAATTTTCGTGCAAATAATACTTGGGTCGTACTTCGGCCGTGCTTACGTCATCCGTGCCGAAGTCCCTCCACTTATTTTCTCGTTGTTAGGTACAAAGATTTAAGACGAAAAGTAAAAACATTAAAAAAAAATAAAGGCCTTCGACTGAAACACCTCGACACAAGATAAAAATGTGATCGGTTGACGATGGTACCACAGTATCATAAAGGCCACGTCACCTTTTTCCATAGTATAATACTAGCATACATTTTTCCCACTCTATTGTATTTGAATTTCAAATCTGAGAAATTTTTATCGATTTAATTAGACAAGCTTTAGTTGGGAACATTGTTTACCAACTATTGTTCGATTTTCCAAAGGTCGCTGTGAATCGAAGCATTTGGCTACAACTCGTTCTTCGATCAATAGGGGAAAGAGATGAACGCCACCTCAGTAGTAAAATCCAATTTCAGAAAGATCGACGAGGAAATATAGGAAAGCTCCTCCCGACTGAAAAGAAAAGTAAAAGTTAACATGGTTGATCTTCAAACGTATTTAGTCTGACTTTTCGCTCTTAATAATTAACTTCCGTTGGATAAATCAATAGAACAACTTGAATCATTTTCATGTTTACACGAGCCCTATTAAAGGTTTTTCTTCTTCATATATAGTTACGCACTACAGTATATCAGTTCAGTTGTTGCGTTCCATCGATTTACCACAGGCGCTACACGCGGTCATTTTAACAAAAAAAAAAAACACGATTTGTGATGTTTTGTAAACTGAATTTCATTTTTTTCTTTTTCGTCCTGTTCCAGTTCACCGCTTCTGCAAGTGTCAAACACCAAAATTTCAGCGGCGAATCTCACGAGCCATCACAGTCAGTGGACCAAACTTTTAACATCAACAACTGGGGACTCGGGAAGATTGAACGAAATCTGCTGATGGACATCAAAGACAAAATAGATTCTCTCTCTGCCAAATGCAAAGGTATGTTTGACTTGCGAATACTTTGTGTGGGCACGTTGACGAGTAGAACAATTATGCGGATTTGGAAAAATTATTACAAAGCAGCTTGCAAATATGTTTGTGCAGTGATAACATTTTCTTTCTGTAATGTGTATTTCAGTTAACGTTTCAGCGTGTCCAAAAGGTTGGGTCCCATTCGGAAAATCATGTTACCTCGTCATCAACATTCGAACTCTGAAATGGAGCGACGCTCGAAGAACGTGTCAGAATTTGGGAGGAGATCTCGCCGTGGTCAAAACTTCTGCGGAAAACAAGTTTATCTATGCGTTGATGAAGAAGCAGAAGACAGTTACGAATTGGGGCTTGTGGCTTGGTCTCTACCAGAAGGCCGATGACAAGTACTACTGGATTGACGGAACTCCATTAGCAGGACGGTATTCCAAATGGTTATCCGGGGAACCAAACCATCCAGGGAAGGAAAGATGCATCAATATGTACGGTACAGTCGGCCACGGAAATTGGAACGACCTATCATGCGAAGTGAAAACGCACTATTTTCAGTACGCTCCAAGTACTCTTTGCCAAAAAGTTCGTTGATTGTTACCAAAACACTGGATGTGGACGTTAGAGCATATTAGCTTCAAACTTGTTAAACTACCGAGTAAGGTTTTAGAAAACAAAAGAGAATAAATGACCCTCAGTATGTTGAAAAATTTGCTTCAAATTTCTCGTCCTTCGCCATTCCCCAGGATAAAAAGTTACTTTATTCTGTCGAGGACCTCTCTGAAAATCGCTCAGCAAGGATGGAGGCGAGATGGTCCTGATTAGCATTGATTAGTACATATACCTACTATTTCATTATTCACTTTAAGTTTCTGATCTCTTAGCGGACATAGCGGAAGAACAATGATTGCGTCTTGTGCCTTTCTCTTACACTGCAGTTAACGGTATGTGGTGAAATACTTTTTAAAGCCAAGCCGTTTCGGTTGAGAAGAAAATTTCAAATGAACTTTCAATTTTATTTCTGATAGGATCTACGTCTCACCCCTGAAGAGCAATACATTACCAATATTTCATTTCAGGTCGGCGATTTTGTGTGGGATAACGTACACATCTAGGCATTTTCCTCATTATGCCTCATTTAGGCTACGTTTTTACATTAAATATCCGCATTGATAAGAACAGAGCTTCTAAATTAAAGCAATGCATAGATAGAGAATGGTTTGAGCGTATTTTGCTACGTGGTCTGCTGACTTGGAAAAAAATTTTCTCTCGAAGGCACACGAGGTTTTAATGAGTCGCTTTAAAACCCCCCGAAAAACCAATCGAATCATTGAATCGAGTAGACTGAGAAACTGAGGATTTTATCAGCTGATGGCAAAGAGCTCACGATCTCTTTTAGCTCAATAGAAAATTATTTCATGGCTTCTAAGAACGAATTTTTCTTACTAAAACCCACAATAGTTCCGAAAATTCTTTTTTTCCCCTCTTACTGACCAAACAATTCATCTCGGAAGTTTTTCAGTACGATGACCAATCTTTTTAAAGGGTGCATTCCGAGGGAATACGCCTCTTTGTTCAGGTTAAAACACTTCCCAAAGCATAGTTCCAAAAAATATATATATTCAACGTAACAACATTTAGAATATCTGTATCACTGATATCGTGACTTATCGGTCGCGGCGCTGATCAGCTTGTTAGCGCCACGTTGTGCTGTTGGTCGAGACACTGTATCTTTTTAAACACGAAGGCGCGCGATAAAAGGAGCCTTAGGTCCCACTGGACCATTTTTCAATCAATTGTCGTGTGATGTAGAACTCTAAGAGTCAAGTCAGCTTGAGCAACAGCTACTCCAAAGCAGTAAACAGCGAGCGCATTCCTCAAAATTATTTTATGTCTTCATCACAATACAAGAATTTTTGAGATTTGTATTTCCTTTCTCCAATTGAAACTGTCTTTATTTGTGGCGGTAAATTTGAGATCGAAGTCAGTGGTTCGCACGTTACCTCATGCCACCATGCTGGTGGAAGTAAACAATAGATATCTCATTAGCTCCTTTTGTTCGTCTACCAGCATTTAAATTTGACCCGCACACGTCAACGGTGAGTGACAAATGAGCCTAGGTCTTCCCAGGGAAGACTTCCTTATATAGCGCGCCTTCGTTTTTAAAATCCAATGGTATTTGACTTTCAAATGTCACGTACACCCCGTAAATTATGAAAGTTAATCGACCTCGCTTATCTTGAATGGCTCAACTATAGATAAATGTTACTCAACCAAAAAATTTGGGAAATATCGTTTGATGAAATTGGTATACAACCAATCAACCAGCTGTTTTTATTCTGCCCATCGTCTCGATCACTAGTACATCTGTGTTTACATTACAATAGAGCAACGTGAATCATATTCTTGTTTCCAACTGTTGACATGGTCTTTCTTTCTTTTTTTTTCCTGCCTCCAGTGCAAACAATATTTCAGGCAGTATTCTGTTTGGGTAAAAGGGGAACCAAACACTTTTTCCGAAAACTGTGCCCATCTGTATGGAACCAGGGCAGGCAGGGAACTTGGAATGTCTTAACGTGTGACTTGTTCTTTGCAAGAAAAGGCTAACAGAGGCAGTTGACAATACTGCTGTTTTTTTTTTTTTTCTGATTAGTCGATTGTCAGAAGATTCCACCAGATATATCTAGATAATACGGTGTACCGTCAGTTAAACCTTGGCGATGGGAAGGAGTGCTCATTGAGTCTGATTGTCCTCGATCCGCAAAATTATCCTCTTTAATCATATATCTAATATTTTTAGACAATTCTCGTTCGTCAACTACTTTTCATTTGGACATATCATCATTCACGACGGTATTTCGGTTTCAAACGACTTTCATTTCGCCTGTTTTATATATTTCAATGGAAATTTGGCTGTATTTCCGATTTCATATCTGATGAATCTCAATGACTTGCAATCGAAGCTCAGAACATGATCATTTTTTATCAATTCATTTCGGGGAAACTTGGTTAGAATTGCTGCACAAATAACTCGTGACGCTGCATGGGTACATACTCACCGTGCACTTGTCCAAATAATACGCCAAATTTATCTCATTCCGCACGTTTTAGGCAACGTTTTAGGGACGGTAAATCCACCATCAGTTTCGCCGCTACGTCACAGCTTTCGACACAGTCATGATCAGGGTTCATCGGCTAAACTTAACTGCCTGGTGTGAAACGGGAACCCATAGTTATCCTTATCGCTGCTATGCAATAGTTATTCCTGGAAAATTATATTATTTTCAGCAGAGCCAATAATAAATGTGAGAACAAGATCATTCAGGAATCATTCAAGAAATCGTAAAATAAAAAAAGAAAAAAAATTCTGATTGTGCCATCAGCACGTTTCATTTCGCTGGAAAACTGTCACGGTCGTTATCAGTTGATCCGATAATAGATGCCAGGACGAGATCCTTCGGGAAAATAAAAAATCATTCCGATGTTCTCATTAGCATGTTTAGCACAAATCGATAGATCTATTTCTGTCAACTTGACAGCTGTCTAGCAATTACTAAAATCCGAAGGAGGCAAAATTCTTCCCCGAAACATCGAATAAGAACAGAGCTATCTTAAATGACGTATTAGCAAGAATTGTTTTAATCATATGATTGTCACGTGGTCTACAGATTTTAAACGTAAATGCCACATCATGCAACATATTCTTTTATTTGCAGTGACACAAAATTGAATCATGTTCTTGTTTGAGTTCCAATTTACCACGTCAACTTTCTTTTTTGTTTCCTAGCCGTAAACGAACAAAATCGTTTAAATATAGGGTGAATGCACGTTAAACGACCTCATACCAGTAAATTAGTGTACATGTTGCAGTCTTCACATCATATTCAAACGTTTGGACTCAGCCTTTCGTCGAAATGTTTTGTATTTGGGCCATAATTTTCATTTTCCATTTAGGGCTATCCACTTCTGGTATTTCACTAAATGTCAAGCTTCAAAATTCCACCGGTGTTACGTCGGTTATAAGTAATAATCATGGAACACCACGTTCATATTATAAAACTTTTAACTTCAAAAACTGGAGACTTGAAAAGATTGAACAAAAATTGCTATTGGACATTAAAACCCAAGAACAGCGGAACAGAATTTCCATCACGGGCACTGGGACTGAGCGGGTGTTAGCGGTGGACACTGGTCTAGAGCCTCGTTTCGAAAAACAATTATTTCATTTTTGCCTGATATTGGGGGGATTGCAGCCTCCTCCAGTCGCCCAAGCAGTTCCAATAGGTCTCTGAAGTCAGTCAGATGGACTCTGACGGCAATTTATCACGGTATGTTTTATCACGGTATGTTTAACTAGATTATATTGCTGAATCCACAATAATCCAGGCTTCAACCTGATAACTGAATAAAGGGATTAAGTCTCTAAAGAAACTGTGGTGCTGCATCGGTACGGGGTATAACAAGATAACTAAGTTTTATCAACTGAGTTGATAATGTAAATTAGCCTCCATTAAAACTGCGCATGCCTCATAGCCGGACGTTTCGAGCATTAGCCCTCTTCAGAGCAATTAGAGGAATCAAAGGTTGTGCGTGATAAAACCAAATTAACTTTATGAACGATGTTTTCTGTTGCTAAGACTTTTCTTTTGATTACATTTTGGTTGCATTTCCAGCGAGTTAAAGGGTTGGATCCTTTGGAAAACTATGTGAGCCTATCAACAACATGTGAGCCTATCAACAACATTCTAATGCTGAAATGAAACGACACACGAGGGATTTGGTAAAGGACCGCCGTCATCAACCTGCTAATGGTTACAAATTCATCTTTGACATGGTGGAAAAAATCAGGTGGCCTGAAGTTACGAGTTGAGTTGTTTGGGCTTGTCTCTGAAAGGCGTAGATACCACGTTGTGATCATGATGAGTTAACGATACTCTACCGTGGGAAAGGATTCTGTATGGTCTATACAGGAACTTAATAGTTCCCATAAAGTGAATGATGAGAGATGATGAATTAGAGACCGATGGCGTTGGATAGTGGAATAACTCACGGGAAAAGTTTGACATAAACATGCGGCACGGCCGAAATACGACTCGAGTACTCTTTGGAAGAAAAGGCGTTAAGAACTGATACGGTAACGTATTTTGTACAACTTCAAAGCTCAGGGTTTTATCTTTTGTCGAAACACGCTGAGAACTAAGATTAACAATCGGTCGCAACGTCTGTAACATAAAAGTCAACTCATCTGTTTAATGAATTATTTAGTTACGTCAGTGATCGTAATTAAAAATCATAAAATAACGGAGAAAGGAGATCTAAGCCTCCGTTTTTTTCTTGCGCTCGCCCCGGTTTCCAATCTTTTCCTCTAACTTAGCCATATAAATCTGCTCTTTACTAAAATGTTACTTTTTTTGATCCAGCGGTCAATCAGGGGAGGCGTGTATCCAAGGGAGACCGGTTTAAAGACAATTTTGCTCCCGGATGCGGCGTTTAAACGCCGCCCTGTCAACCCTGGGACAAATTTGCATCATGATTTATGAATCTAAAATTATGGATAAAAGCTCTATCAGTTGAAATTATATCGACAGTTAGGAAAGATTTGCCGAAGAAAACACAAGCACACACAAAAAGTGATATTGTACAAATGACCATGTCCTCGGAAGGCAGCATGCCACGGGTACGGTTTTCTGACTTTTCGGTTTTTCCGTTTTTCAGATGTTTTTTTACAGTGTTTGATTTGATGAAATTACACGAAAATTTCCCTCGTAATTCAGTCTTAGTTTAGATTGCACCGCGGTATTTCAGTTTCGAGTGAATTTCATGCCGGTTCTTCTATTTTAATGAAAATTTTGGCTGTGTCCTTCTGGTTTGGTTTCTAATCGTCCTGAATGACCCGCTCTCGCAACTCAAACATCTTCATAATTTTTTATTAATCTATTGGGAAGGTTAGTTAATGCAGGAAGTTCGGCACGGCCAAGTGAAATTGCTCCACACTGAAATAGCTCGTTCATTTGCTATCTGTACGTGCCTGATTTCTTTTGCGATTGAAGTTACGTATAAGCACATGGCGAATGTAGCGGTACTGTTCTCGACACATACACATATGAAGTTTTTTGTTTGTTTTGCGGGACATATTTTGGACTTCGAAATGAGTGGAATTTCTGCTGCTCAAGCAGAAAACATCAGTAAGAACTGAAACGCTATATTTTCAAAATTCACACCTTTCCAAGTTTCCAAGCTGCATGAAGGGAAACTACAGGGTAGAAACGATTCGTAGATGGATACTTCGATTAAAGTGATCCGGTTGCGGAAAATTAATTTATAGATCGAGGAATAACGTTCTCAAATGAGCGCTCCTTCTCCAGCCCACCCTCACTACTTCCCAACCTTGCCTAATAAAAAAAATAAAGTATTAGCTAACGCCTCCCTTTCTCAAACTGATTTTGAAATAAGCGACAAGATCTCTTCGGAAATTAAATGAAAACGCGCGTCAGGCTTCATCCATCATCAAGTTTATTTTAATTAGGATTAAAAGGTTAACTGGCAGTACATCATATTAGTTGTGTTTATCTTATGGAATCCTCAAACAATCGAGTAAGTCATCAAAAACAAAGCAGAATTGCCAGCTGCCTCAGTCAGCCTTTTTCTGGCAAAGAACGACTGGAGAATAGCTTAAAACCTGCTGGTTCAGGTCACACACTACGTCATTCCACTTTCCTTGTTGGTTCCCGTTTCCATACATATGTGCACAACTCCCTGTGACATGGTTTGCTTCGCCACCTGCCCAAGCAGAATACTGCCCTGCCTCCGCTGGAGTGTCGTCCACCCAGTAGAATTTGTCGTCTGCTTTTCTGTAGAGGCCAAGCCACACGCCCAAATATGTAACGGTCTTCTGCTTCTTCATCAACTCAAAAATAAAATTGTTTTCAACAGAAGCTTTGACGACAGCAAGATCTCCACCCAAATTCTGACACGTTCTTCGAGCGTCGCTCCATTTTAGTGATGGGATGTCGATTACGAGGTAACATGAGTTCTCAAACGGAACCCAACCATTAGGACACTCTGATGCGGTCACTGAGACAACAAAAATAACAAAAGTTCTCAACGCACAAAAACAATGATTAAGTTGATGAGTCAGAATTTTTCCAAAGCTGTATGAAATTTAACCAAAAAACGTGCCCGTACCTTTGCATTTGGGAGAGAGAGAATCAACTCTGGCTTTGATGTCCAACAGCAGTTTTCGCTCAACTGTTCCGAACCCTCGGCTCTTTATGTTAAAAGTTTCTTCCACCAACTGTGGATCAGGTCCCAAGTTTTTGAAGTCAAACGTTTTCACACCTGAACGTGGTAGGCCTTGTTTGTTGATTATTTCCGACGAAACATCGAAATTTAGTGAAATGGTGGATCGCACTAAATGAAAAATGAAAACTGCGACCCACATATGAAACATTTTGAAGACGAATTCAGTCCGAACAATAGTGACTAATGCGAAGACTCCAACATGTGAGCTGACTTATTATATAATTATATATTGGTATGAGATCGTATAAAAAGCACATGACCCATATATATATATATATATATATATACGGTAAAGAAACTGAATAGAAAAGTTGGCGTGGCAATTTGGAACTTGAACAAGAAAATGATTCAGATTCTTTTACAGCGAAAACGAAACATCACTGATTAAAAGTTTATTTTTAAAACTGGTAAACCATGTAGCAATCACACCCCAAACATCTATTATTAGACGATACTTTAGAAAGTTTTGTTCTTCTCAGTGAACCCTTCATGAAATAATTTTTCCTTACTCTGACCGCAGTGATTGCGTGACGTCTATCGCCACTTTGCAGCAAAGAATGTGAGGATTGACACAAAACATACTTAAGGCACAACAAGAGTGATTTTTTTTTTATTTTACAAATTCTTGAGTAATAAAGGGCCCAGCTGATGACGATGTAATTTTATACCCCATACGAATACAGTGTTTTCAGAATAAACTATTGCATAACAGTGACAAAGACAACCATGGTTACCTGTTTGACAACAGAGAGTTAAGTTTAGCCAATGAATATTAAGACAACATCGAGAGGAGAGAGGCAAGGCTAAACTGATGGTTGCATTTATGGTTCCTTACACCATGTGTTAAATGAGATAAATTTGGGGTTTTATTTACACAAGTATATGTCGTGAGCATAACTCTGCCTTGGGTGTGTACTCATGCAGCGTCAGTGACAAATCAAACCGGTTGTAGAGAGCAAACATAACGAGCTTCAACAACGCTGAGTCATTGAGGGCTATCAGACGCGTGCGACTGATCAAACCGTAACTACAGATAAAACTTCCATTGTAATAGAAGAACCGAAATGAAAATCGCTGGAAACTGAAATACAGTCGTGAGTAAGGATTCAAATAATAATCGAATGACGAGCAAGATTCGAGTGTACATTGTGTAACGTCATCAAATTTTGAAAGATAGAAAAACCGGCGAAATTCGAGGTTTGTTTACTAAAGTGAAATACAAGGGACATAGTCATATGAAGTGTCAGTCAGTTTTTGTGCGCGTACGTGTTCTTCGGCAAAGCTCTACTGAACCATGGATATCATTTCAAATTTTTTAATAGAGGGTCTTAAGGGAGTTAGCAGTTTGCCATAATTGCAAAAAAAATTAGCCGTTAGGCTTAAAAAGTGAGAAATTTTAACTGTTAGTCGTAAAAAAAAGTCAACTGTTAAACCATCACACAACCTAGACCCTCCCAATATATGTAGCTTGGCTCACGGATTTGAGACTTTTTAATTACAAGGCAAGTTTGGAGAGGCTGAAGTACCATCCTCCCTCAGCCCTTTACCTTGATGCTTTAAAAACCATTCAGAAATGATGTCCACTCTTTTAAATCGCTACTCAACATGGCAGGAAATTATGTGGCTCTTTGTGATTAGAGTACTCGACTCCGCATTGGCACATTGGTGTGTGGGGATCTTCAAGCCACTCGCCTGGTCTGCGGACCTCTCGCCGGCTCGCTAGGCGTGCTTGGATGATGGAGGTTTGTTGTGCTCAAGACAAATAACTCTCAGTATTTTCCCCAAAGTTTCCCCGAGTTTCTTTGTGAAAGAAAATTGCATGGGAGCTGGCCAATAAGCTTTGGAAATCTATCCACCATTTAGGTCTTAAAATGAGAAATTAAATTAGCCAGTGACAAATAAGAAAGCTTTCGTCGGTGATGTTTGACAGCACTCCAGAGTGTCTAGAGGTCATGGATAATTTTCTTTCTTACTCAGTCCTATTCCTATCGAGCGATTTTTCTTTCCTTAATCATATTTTACAGGGTGATTAGTGATAATCCAGTGAATGATTTGAAACAAAAAAAATACAGTAACAGTCAAGGGGCGACTTGATAATCATACGTGCGCATTCTTTTGCGGTTCGAAATGACTGATATTTCTGAAGAGCAAGCAGCAGAACAGTTAATAACATAGAAACGCGATTTTTAACTTTTGAGTAATTTGAAAGTATTAAAAGTTTTGGACGATTCTAGATTATGATTTGAATGAGGATTTAGGTTTTATTTTGTTTGTTTAACTGTATCTATTTTTTTTTTTTTTTTTTTTTGATTTGGCAGATCGAGAACAATCTGACTAGCTCGATGAGCGATCCTCTCCACACCCCCCCTGTCGAAAGCGTGCAAAAGCTGTACTCACCATTTATTCTCTTGATTCAATTTTGCTATTACACTTCAGTTAACTCCCACTCACATCTCTCACGAAAACACACACCACGTCTCATTGTAAGCACGTGGAACAGCGCCATATATGGGGCGATAAAACACGGGCTGCATACATGCTGTTTGGTTACGTAATAGACAAACAAAATCACTTATGATCTCACCAATTTTAAGATTAATAAATGTAACGTACAGTTTCTAACACCCCCTCCCTCATTTCACAAAGATTTGAAAAGATACTTAGAGCAAACTTAAAATGAAAACACACCTCAGATTTTATCTTTATTTATCCACAACAAAGTTTATTTTCAACAGGATCAAAGGTTTAATTAGTAGCAGTACATCGTATTTTCTAAATACCTAGTGAGATCTTTTGAAGATCGACTAATAAACTTATCGGAAAAAACTCGCGGAACTGCCAGCTGCCTCAGTTAGCCTTTTTCTGGCAAAGAACAACTGGAGTATGGCTTGAATACGAAATCTGACAAGGCAAGTCATTCCACTTTCCCTGCCTGCTCCCAGTTCCATACATGTGCCCACACTTTTCGGAAACGGAGTTTGGTTCCCCACTCGCCCAAGCAGAGTACTGCCCTACCTCTGGAGTACCATCCACCCAGTAGAACTTCTTATCTGCCTTTCTGTTGAGGCCAAGCCACGCACCGTAGGTTGTGACTGTCTTCTGCTTCTTCACCAGGTCGAAGATGAACTTATTTTCATCGGCAGATTTGATGACGGCAAGGTCTCCTCCCAAATTCTGGCATGTTCTTCGCGCGTCACTCCACTTTGAGACTCGTATGTCGATCACAAGGTAACATGACTTTCCGCGCGAAACCCAGCCTTTTGGACACGCTGTAACGGTCACTGATAAAACAATAAAATGAAGTGAAAATTGCAACAAAAATGTCACGAAGCTGATTCGTAAGAATTTTCCTAGACCCGTGTGAATAATTTTACCCGTCACTGTATCTAGACTTAAAGTATTCACAAGTCAAACACACCTTTGCATCTGGCAGAGAGAGAATTTACTTTGTCTTTGATGTCCATGAGCAGCTTTCGTTCAATCTTCCCGATTCCCCAGTTGTTGATGTTAAAAGTTTGGTCCACTGACTGTGGTGGTTCGGAATCTTTACTGAAACTGGACTTAACGCTGCTGGCATTTTGGTGTTTGACGCTTGCAGAGGCAATGGATTGGACCAAGAAGCAAATCAAGACGAACTTTAAGTTCGATTTAAGAAACATTTCGAGTCGAAGTTTGAACTTAGAATGATCGTTAGAAAAACTATCGTTTTTAGCGCCCGTGATAGATCGGAGGACCGCAACAAATAAACTGATATATTTAAGTGTCTGAGTATAGGGAAAACTTTGACGTAGGATCCCGAAAACATGAAAATGATTCAAGATATTCTATTGTTGTTATCCAACGGAAGTGATTAGGAGCGACAAGTCCGGCCAAAAACGTTTGAAGTTCGACCATGTTGACTTTTTTTTAACCAGAAAATTTTTCCAAGTTTTCGCCACATCTGTCTATAAATGGATTGATCGACGAGCATTTTGCAGCTAAGTCCTTGAATTTACAACTCTTTGGGAAATGAGAATTTTAGGCAACGATGTAAACTCGTCTGACCAAACAAAAAAGCTCCTCAAATTTGAAATTCAAATAAAGCAGGCTAGGAAAAATGCCAACCATTATCATGTTCTGAGAAGGGCGACGTGGCATTTACGATAATCAAAACTTTTTTTGTCTCCGGCAGATGGATATATTGCTTTTCCAGTGGTACACGAACTGAATGTTTACTGATATGTGGTCTGACAGTGGAAACCTTAAGTCTAGATTAGTCTGCAAAAAGAAAGATATTTGTACGGACGGCGTAAGTATTTTAAAAACAAATCAGCCAACATCATATACCCGACCGAGAAACTTCATGATAAATCACTCTCCAGTAACCTGCTTGATTCCGCAATAAAAATATTAGGATTGAATAACACTTTTTCTTTATGACCAATGATAACAAGAGATCTCTCTGTCGCACAACTTTGATAAATTGTTCCATAATAACTGAGTAAATAATTTAATCAAAATCATTAACAAATTTCTAAGAAAGAGCAGTGTTTAAACTTATTAAACGCGAAGAATCTTGGTGTATTGAAAGCGACAGAAAATTATACAATCTAGTGGGCTAACACTGCGAACTGGCCGGATCGATCACCATAAGTTCGTGTCTTCCCGGATAGTTTTATGAGGTAACTCAAGGAATATAGACCACGACATTTTAGCTAGCGCTAAGACGGGCATGTGGAAAAATACCACAAAAAATACGACGGGACCGCAAAACTGAAAGAAGCATCTTAAACTCCTTCATCACTAAATCGGATGAAACTGCACATTTAAGTCAAGTTTTTATTGTACACCAATATAAATGTAGAGATAGTTACATGAATAAATTCATTTTATTGTGATCGAATTTCTTTATAGTAGCGAAGAACCCACGAAAAAATTGTTCTCGGTCCCAAAGTGTGGCTTCGCAGTTTAGTTGGTAGTAGAGCCTAATTAGTATCTAGACGGTCTGGGTACGAGTCCTATTGAAGCCTAAATTTTTTAAGGCTTCTTTTCTGAAATTTCTTCAATTTCAGCTTAACTGCGAGGATCATATCGTTTATTTGTTTACCATCCGCGGACCAAAGATAACTTAATTCATTAAACTGAGATCAATTCCTTTCACCGGAATGAAGAAGCCCCAATTTGCTTCGGTTCCGACATTTGGATTCGCACAGTCAGTTGTTACCAGCGATTGACCAGTATGGGTTTTTCTCATTATTATTTTTTTTTTAGGCAATGTCTTTAATTGCAACTCACTGTAAATTGGATGATCTTGTTTGAATAAAAAGATACAAACCCGTTTAAATTTACTTCAACCAAATGACAGCAATTATTTGATCGGTTCTGGTGGTTTTAAGGTGGCTCACAAGAATATTTCAAGTGCCATTGTAGAAGAACAAAGACAATTGAAAGCAAGATTTCTAATTAAAAAATTCACGTGCCCTAATGAGATTCATTTTTGTCTACTTGTAATACGATAATCACAGATTGAACACGTATAAGGTAAGAGATCATTCTTTCAGTTGGCTTTGGCTAAATTTTAGGATCCACTCAATTTCTGTGAATTTCTCAGGCAAATGTATATTTTTCAGAAGAGAATATTTGCCATCTCGCAGATCTTCATCATTTGGATCGCTCATTTTTTTCTGTCATCGAGATTTCTTTCATTTTAGTACACTTTTATTTTGCATTTTGATGTGACAGTCGATGATTGTTTTTTTAAATGTTGGTTCCCTTCCCCTTGATGTCCTTTCACTCATCCTTCTCAACTGAACGATTCCACCCAGTCTCTTCCGGTCTACTGTGGCTTTCCGGCGTTTCACTGACTGTAAGGGATGTAATCGCGATACATGTATGTAATCTCTTGTTTGTACTCTTTCCGGAAAGCCTGCATATTCATTATAAAGGAATAGTTAAAAAACAAATTCTTTTAGGCAGCTGCCATGAACATTTGATACTGAACACCAAAAGCTTGGTCAGATAATTGTCATAAATGGCTGAAAAATGAAAGGTAAGTTTCTAAGTGAAATTCTGAAGACAATCTCTCAGCCAAGGGAAATATTCTGGGATTTTAAAGCGAGCTAGAATCAGACGGAAATCGAATCACCCAATTGCGTGTTTTTTTTAAATTCTTCTGTATATTTCTTGTCTTTGTTTTTGTTGTCATAACTCATTATTTATTCGTTATCTTTAAGTTGTCGGTTGTATTTCAATGTAAATCTAACTTTCTCGTTGAGAAAAGAACCTCAGATTTTGCAAATTTCTTGAGTAGTCCTAAGTCACTTTCTATGAGAGCGACATGGTCGTGATTATTATATACATAAAGGTCGGCACACACGAGGGGACTAGTCCCTGCGACTAGTCCGTGCGACTAGTCCCCGCGACAAGTCTTTAAAGGGTTTACACGAGGGGACCGGTAGCAGGGACTAGTCCCTTAAGGTGTTCACACGAGGGCACTCAATTGCACAAGAACATAGGAAAATTAAGAGGCAAAAGATGTTTCTTAGTCTTGGGCGTTACACGTAAACAATGAAAATTTGACAACTTTTCATTGTAGCACTATTAAACATCAACGCAAATGAACTACACTTATTCAGTCGAATTATTCATGTTTTTACGTTCCGTTTTTTTATTTATTTATTTATTTTTAACAGACACAGAGTCAAATAGGGTAAAAATTCCATCAAAACGGCTCCAAGACATCTGTATATGTTTACAAAACTAGAAATAGTTTTTTATTCTTCAGTTGTAGAAATCTAGAATTCAGGCAAAATTCATAGAAACTGCAATGTTTACAAATACCGGAAGTCACGCATCATACTGACCCGTGATTGGCTTATTTACCGTTTAGTCGCAGGGACTGGTCGCACAAACAGTTCACACGATCGAAGGGACAAACATTTGTTTCATGCGACAAGTCCCTGCGACTGGTGGCACGAATTCAAACCAGTTTGAATTCGTGCGACCAGTCGCAGGGACCAAATTTTGGTCCCTGCGACTACAGAAATGTGTAGTTCACACGAAGGGACTAGTCGCATGAAACTGGTCGCTGGGACTAGTCGCAGGGACTAAGGGACTAGTCCCCTCGTGTGTGCCGACCTTTATGCAATCTAGAACAGAAGAAGTGTCAAAATGTCATATTTTTTTAGACAACAGTATTGAGGTACGACTGTCAACTTAGTAGGTTTCTTTAATATTTTCCATTGACTTCTGTGATTTGTCTTCTAGTAGTAATTAGGGTTTGTTTACGGTTCCTGTTTTTCGTATTGTTACTGAATATTGTTGCGTTTTGTTCATCTTTTATATTACAGTTATTGTTTCACAATGAATACTTTGTTTCAACTTTAAATAATTCTAATTGCTAGTTTAAACATGTCATTCAAACTTGACAGATAATTTAAATCTGCCTTGCTCCACCTGTTTTTATTTGTGTGGCGTGTATGTACTCTAGGTACCTTTGTTTAACAATGAAAAGGCAGTATCAAATTTACTGACTCGATCCAAGTTACTGTAACTCTGAACTCCGTAAAGGTGATAGCACGTGCGAACGTCATTAAACCACTTCATAGTGAATACAAACGTGAATACAATTTTAGAAGCCATTAATTTCATTTCTGACGTTTGTTTAAGTTTGGCAATGCCACTTTCGGTGGACATGAACTTAAGGCTAGGCAAACATCTGACAGTTCTTGTCACGTGCTTTTGTTTAAAGGTAAGGATGCCGTAGTTTGTAATTCAGTACAATGTATATCACTTTTGTGAAAATTTATTTTTAGTACTGTACTTGAAACGAGGCGACAAGCCGAATATCAACTCAAAGAAGTGATTAGATAAAGTGTGGTTAAATACAACAGTGTAATAAATAATAAATTATGATAAAAGACCTCTAAGAAGGGATTGCAGAAATAGCCATAACGAGATTTACCAACGCAATGTATTACTCGCAAACTCCTGACTACGTTATAAAATAGCTATCCTAACACTGGGAGCTTGGGTTTATAAATTATAGGCTGAGACACTTTGAGTGCGTTAATTGGTCAACAACCTATTGCTCGTTCTCTGATCTCTCTTTTATTTCAGGAAATAACTTGTACAGATGTTAGGAAAATTTCCGCCAACACCCTAAACGAGGTAACCTTTCACGTTTAAAAAATTCCAAAAATGATTTGAAATCACCTTTTTTATGATTAATCGCAATATTTATTTCTCTTTTTAAAGGACCGTGTTGTTCAAAAACGGGCCACTGATGTATCCAATGCTGAAAATATATACAATCGATATAAAGAGACTTTTAAGTCTGAGGTAAGAAAACGCACCTCGTTTCCTGGAGATATTTGATATCATTTTACAGCGAAACAAATAAAACCTGCAGCTGAATTAAAACGACTAAACGGGGATATACATGACCATATCCATCCATTAAAAAAGCTATAAGCCCTTTGCTTCGTAGCCAGAGTTCGTCCATGCATAACAACTTTAAACCTAAGTAGATATTTCACGTTTGTCGCCGCCAATAGGATAAATCAGTGCTCGTAAAAAAAACACCGGTTGTCGACTTCAAGATCTGAGAGGCAAAACATTGACTTTTGTCCTCAATGTCATGTTTTTTATTCGTTGTCTCACCAGACATTTTCCCTCGAGTTGAAGGTAGCAGAAGTCAAACAAACTATAGTAGAGTAGTGAAGATTCTCTAATTACGCGCCTCTCTCGTTTCCAGGCTACCTATTATGGCGAGTATCCCGGAGGCGGCGCATGCTCCTTGGATCCACTCTCCCCAATGTCCTCTCAGCCCGGCTGGATACGAGTAGCGGCCGGTAACTACGACTTCCAGAATTCCCTTGGCTGTGGAATGTGCGTGGAAATCAAGGGCTCAGGAAAAGGAAGTGGGTCAGATCCTGTCACTGGTGTTATAAAAGCTGTTATTCATGATCTGTGTGGCGGATGTGGAAAAGGTAATTTAAATTGTGTGGTTTTATGACGGTTTGTGGCAGGCACAGAAGGGGAAAGTAACAGTTAAGTGTCTAACCAAGAAAACAACGCGTTGAACTGAGCAGAGCTGGACCGAGCTCTGGCTCTCTAAACCCAATACCTACAAATGGAGACCAATTAACTGTTATGGAAGTCTGAGAAAATGCGATTAGATACTATTTTGAATTACCTACCCTGAACTCAATCGTCAGACGCTGCTTTGTGACAATGATCACTAATTTTTGTTTTGTTCAACGCAGGTGGCTATGACCTGTACATCCCCGGTGATGGCAGATGGGAAATCGAAACAAAAGCCATTGACTGTCCCACTGTCCCAGGAAAGGAGGGAAACATCATGTTTCGCTTCACTGGAAGCAACCCTTGGTACGTTAAACTCCAGGCCAGGAACACTAAGTAAGTTTTTCCTTCCATTATCCTTTATTATTAACAAATGGTAAACACCACAGCGTACACTATTGAGTTATGGATGCACGCGGGAGGTTGCTAAGCACGAAAGAAGCGTAAGAGTCGCTCGAGGCGATAACATAACATATGTTATAACATAACATTGATACATTGTAGCTAAAGAGTTCCCGTTTATTTAACAAATCTTACGCGACCAGAAAAAACAAGCGCGCGCGGAAAAATAGTCTTTGCATTTGCTCACGTCAGCAGCGTACACCCATGGGCAAATGGGGGACGCTAAATTGACCAATCAGAGCGCGCGCTTTACTTTGGATATGTTATAATTACCATTAGAGTTGCAGGACAACTGTGATGGTTGAAACTAATACTCCAAAGTTTAAACATGTTTTCTCTTCATAGAAGGTGCTTAACCGATTTTCGTCTACTCCATGTCTGTCACATTGAAGATATAAGTTAGCGATTATTTTAATCCTTTTGAAAATTCAGTTTTTCAATTTCTGTTTCTGATTTTCTTTCAGTTAACCCGATTTAGCACAAAAGTGTACTGGTTTGCATAGGGTATAAGTTAAGATCAGACAGAATAACCTAGTTATGTCTCTGACTGAATGCTTCTCAAGAACAGATTATATCTATTTGTAAATTCCGTTTTCACGTTTTCTTTGGCTTTATTGGATGATTTAGAATAAATCTCTTTTTGACTGAAAGTACTTTTAATTTGCATCCTGGACCTAACTTGTACGCAGAAAAACATCGATATTTTTCGAATAAAAGAGCTCAAATCATCTACATTTTTTTTTAATACAAGGATAACATGACCACCTAAAGCGTTAACGTTTACAATTTCAATTTTTTTTTATTTACTCGGCTTTTTCTTTACTTGAAGAGTTCCAGTTGCTGGGATGGAAATTTTAAACAACGGAAAGTATTCTTGTCTAAAACGGACAATTAGTGACAACTACTTTGTCGGAGATGGCCTGGGTCAAGTGGATTTTCCTATGACCGTACGAGTGACGGCGGTAACAGGAGAACAGCGGGAAGCGGTCTTGCCGTCTATGCAAAACGATGAAAACATTATGAGTAATGTACAGTTTTCAGGATCTGGAGCTGGAGGTACAATATCGGAGTGGGAAATGGGGGGGAGGGTGGGGAGGAGGAGGTACCAGTCCCTCACGCTCAATCAAAAAATGACATGAAACCTTTTGTTACTTCTTTCAAAAATATTGCCGCCGATATCTAAAATCTGAAAGAAACAAAGTGAACCAATCCTGCCAACCACAACTAGCTCCTAAACAAACCATCGATTTGCCTACTCAGGTAAAGAATTTTCCCATACGTTACAGCAATGTGTCTGAGAGTTACGTGTCCACAGTCACGGCATTATTATCACCGTTATCATTTTTATAATTATTATTATTATCGTCATCATTACATTTTTTTGCAGCTGGCCCATCAAGTATCAAATGTGCGGGTCAAGGAAACAAACCACCGTATCCCTCGGGGGGAATGGGTGAGTAGCTCATGTCCTCCTGCTACTGGCGTAACTTAATCCTTAAAAACTATGTTGTCGCAGTGGTTTTCGAAATGAATAAATTAAACCACACAAAATAGTGAGTCAAATGAAAATTTGTTTAAAAGGTGAGCAAATTCAAACAATGAAGTGATGAGCGTATAAAACCTTCGGTGGGAATGCTATAAGAAGTTACATATCATACAAACGTCTTGAAATCGCTCGAATGTTTTTGAAACTAAAGTGTTAAGTTATAAATTTGGATTACCATGTGTTGGTGTAACTCACTGCAGTTGCAGAACGAGGCACCAAACAAGCTAAAACATAGTGTCCGTCTGTCTGAGCGACTTTCAATCTAACTGTTAACCTTTCTGTAGTACTGCTTGTCTCTCTGTCTGTCTGCCTGTCTGTCTGCCTGTCTGTCTGCCTGTCTGTCTGCCTGTCTGTCTGTCTGCCTGTCTGTCTCTCTGTCTGTCTGCCTGTCTGTCTGCCTGTCTGTCTGTCTGCCTGTCTGTCTGTCTGCCTGTCTGTCTGTCTGCTTGTCTGTCTCTCTGTCTGTCTGCCTGTCTGTCTGCCTAGATGACTCCTCATCTGCTTCTCTTTCTTTCTGAATTCTGTCTGTCTGTTCGTCTTTTCGATATCTAGTAAATTTCCTACAGAAAGAAATTTTTTGTCCGCTAGTATGGAACCATAAAAAAATTTAACTTTAGGGTTTACATTCTTGGAAAAATTAGCATCATTTCATTTTAAGTATTCTATCGCAATTCTTTGTTTTTAGCTCCAGGTGAAGGCAGTAGTCCAGGCTCCCCTCAGCCACCTCCTAGCCCTCCACCTCCACCTCCACCCTCCCCTCCCCCACCCCCTTCCACAGGAGGAGGAGGTGTTGCAGCTCCTGGTACAGCTTCTGGGGGAGGAGCAGGTAGGGTAGTTCTACTTGGTATTACTTTTGAGCAATGAAACTTTTTATCGAGGCAAGACCTGGTTAACAGCAATTTAATATTTTCTCTAACCTGTCTTGGTTAGTTGTGTTAGATATGAACCTCTGACACAGATTTTACTTGCTTTTTGCTATTGTTCTTAAGCTGGTTCAGACTTCTGTGCAAATCGAGAAAGTGGTTTGTACCCAGACCCTGACGACTGCGCGGGGTTCATCATCTGCAACATCGGCAAAGCCCACCGCCAGAAATGCTCCCCACCCCAGCTCCTCCGCGCCGATACAGTGAATTGTGATCTGCCAGAGAGAGTGGACTGTGGAACCAGGCCCAGGCGATATTGACACAGATGTCAACAACCTTTTCTTTCAAAATTCCAAAAGATAAGGACATATTCTCTATAATAAAAATAATGCTGGATCGTATTGCACGACTACAACGTCACAGCAAAGAAAAAAAATAATAAATAAAAGCGTTTTAGTGAATTAGAAAATTTAAAATTTTTTACTAGACCAGAATATGAGTATTGTAGACTGAGATATATTTCTGTCCGATAAATAAAGAAAGTACAATTTAAATAAACTGAATTCAGGTAATTAAATGTCAATTTACAGAGAAAGACGAAATATACTCGTTAGTATGTCAAGGAAAAAGACTGCAAGATATTATGATCTATGCCTTAGGAGTCATTATTCAACTTTATTTTCCTCTAAAATCCCGTTCATCTTTTGGCAATGAACAATGACGTCAAAAGGTTTTGAAGCTTTGTTAAAAGCGCGGCGCCTGGAAGATGAGAATAATGACTGCAGAAAGAGGACCCTGGGAACTATCTATCGCCATATTTTTCCCCGCGCCGCGGCGATGAAATGACGTGTTTAGCGCCGATGACGTCAAACTGAAAGTGCCTTGTCACGCAATTTATTTATTTGGTACAAAAAAGTGGAGGAACAAACGTTTGACAGCTCAAAACTGCATGATTTCCTGAAAAAAAATCTGTCGGATTTTCCTCAAGGCAGAGGAGAATTAAAGAATTTCAAATTCAGGTAGGAAGCACGAAAAGCCAATTAGAAGTCAAGATCTATTTATCCTTGAATGGCTAGTCGATTAACTCCGCTGCAAAATTAGAACTGCAGTTGCAGTTTCTACAGTAACAAAGTAAGGTTTATTTATTTATTTATTAACTTCGCCAAGCAAAAACCATCAAAATAAATAGTTAAAAAAATGACAAAAAAAATGGCAGGAACACCGCAACAGGATAGCCAATTACAGTTTTCGACTAAAATGCCACTATATGAACAATTATTTCTGTAACAAGGGCTGTGGTCACATTTAATACCTCAGTTTGATGGGACAGAAAGTCAGGAAATCATGAAATAGTGCACGATTCCACGATTCACAATGCAACATTAAACGCTAATTTTCAGTAAATATCACTTTTCAATCAAAGCAGCATATATTATGCAAATAAGGCAGAAGAATTGTCCAAAGCGCTTGGCCGATTGCTAAAAAAGTATTCGATGCCCGTCGTTCAGCAAAACAGCTTTCTAAACCATCCTCAAGTCTCATTTAAGTTTCAGGTGCCATAAGCGTCATTTAACCTCTCAAACACTCAGTATTTTTAATATTTTAGAACAACAAAATAAATCCGTTTTCAAAAGAGCTATTGATAATCATACGCTAGGTGCGATCATTCCCAAAGAAAAAGAATTAGCATATAATTTTCGTACGAGAAGGTGTCACCTTCCTCAGATAAAAACGGAGAGATTCAAGAAAACTTTTGTAAATAGACTTATTTTTTAAATATAATCTAGTGTAATATTATTCTATCTTATATTATTATTGTCTTTTATCGTGTATCATTTAATACTTTTTCATTGTAACTTAGAATATGCATTTTTGTCCTTTGATTGAATATTGACTATTATTATTATTATTATGATTATTACTTTTGTGAAAAGGGTCTGAAAGGCCCATAGTTTACGCTGGAAAAACAAATATTTAGTCCGGTGGAAGGCTTCTGACTTAAAATGCACCCTATTTTTATATAATGTTTAAGAAAACCAAACCTGGTTTACCCTGACATACCTCTTTACTGCTAGAAACAAGAGTGTCCAGCGGAGAGGGGCAAGCCTCGTTGACGCCTGAATTCTTAGAACAGGCTCCACTTTCTTCATTGTAACTTAGAATATGCATTTTTGTCCTTTGATTGAATATTGACTATTATTATTATTATTATTATTATTATTACTTTTGTGAAAAGGGTCTGAAAGGCCCATAGTTTACGCTGGAAAAACAAATATTTAGTCCGGTGGAAGGCTTCTGACTTAGAAAGCGTCCTATTTTTATATAATGTTTAAGGAAACCAAACCTGGTTTACCCGGACATACCTCTTTACTGCCAGAAACAAGAGTGTCCAGCGGAGAGGGGCAAGCCTCGTTGACGCCTGAATTCTTAGAACAGGCTTCACTTTCTGAAGTGTTTTAACTGCATTTTACCACCGAGGATTAATTATTCGGGTAAAGAGTCAAGATTCACATATTTAATTTATTGCCTGTCCTACGGCTGACTGTCGAACATGATCCTTAAAAGAAGTTTAAATAACATCTCCTTCTGAGGCAAGAAACGTTTTACATTTTTATTTTTGATGTGATAAACAGGACTGGAACGTCGAATCTGACTTTACTGCTTCAAAAAATGGTATAAAGATTTCGTCTTGAGGCATGAGGCACCATTTTAGATGTATGCGGGATTTAATTTCACAGGGCACTGTTTCTTGCATCGGTTCAAACCACAGGGAAGAAAGAGTATAAACTTGCTTTTCGTGGACGCTTCCAACTCTTACGCGCAGGTCGACGTGGAGAATAAAATCATGTCCGCTCTTGGAGAGGCCTCTTTTCCGGTACTGAAAATGTACCTCTTTTATGAGGACAAGACAATCATGGGCCAAGAATTTTATCTCATGGAGTACATCAAGGTAAAAAGATTATTTTGATGCTTTTTTAGTTGAGCTTTATTGTTTATCCCATGCAACATATGGTGTATCTCTCTCGTCTTTTTTTGCTGACTGTGTAACCAGGCAATAAATAGAAAAGTCAGTTTGGGAAGTATTTTTTGGTGGCTGGGTGGGTGATGTGGGGAGAGTATTTCTGAGTAACTCATACCAGGCTTCAGAGTTTAATTGAGAATCGCATTTCCTATTTCACAGAATGGACAGTAAATATGCGCTTTTCATTAATTTCTATCTTGAAACGAAATCAGCCACTGAAGTTGATTTGCCAAAAGGTACTCATACAAGGACATGCAATTTCAAACAGTGTTGTTGCGCATCTCGTAAAACTGTCATGTATTCGTAATCTATTCGCTAGTTAATATTGAGTAAAGAGAGGAGCTTAAACAAAAAAAACAGAACAAAAAGCAAGAGCCTGTGTGTTTGTTGAACTTCGAATGACTAGTATACTTATGCTACATACGACAATAGAGAAATTTTGAAAGAATTTTTCTGGTAAATGCTTCGACGTAAACACATTAACATGAGAAAACAAAACACTGTAATACTAAAACTGATAATTATTTTCTTTTTTAGTCCTATCATTCTGTAGATATCTTAAATTTCTTCTTAAAATTCCTTCTTACTTTTCAATTTTTTTGTCAGGCTTCCCTTGACTCAGCAGTTCTGCTTAAAGGACAATGCTCCTACCGCCATGCCGATATAAGGCCATTTCAAGAGCGTCAAAATCTACCTCTACCTCTTTAAAATCATTCAAGTCTTTACTCTGAAAATCACTGTTGTTAAATTCAATCTTGTCTAAATCAACTGGCTCGTTATTTTCCGCCTCTTCTGGAAACTTTGTAGGTTTTGGCAAGGGAGCAATTTCGTTTTTATTCGAGTCCTTCATTGGCTGATCTTTGTCAATGATAATCTCATCGTTGTCCTCTTTAAGTGACTCATCGCCTTCTTCTTTTTCAAACACTTCATCCTCAGATTCTTCTATTAAACTGTTAAAGGATGGCGCATTGTAATAATCCCGAGATTCATCGAGGACGTTGAAGTCCAAATATGGGTTGTCCTTCTGCATCATCTCCTCCAGTCTCTCTCGGATTAAAGTAAAAGTTGGTCGGTCGAATGGATTTTCCAACCAGCATTCCCTCATCATGTCGTACCTGTATTAATTCAGTTATTCATTTTAAAATGTTATTCATTTTAAAATTTCCTGCTGCCGAAAATTTCTCGTCCATTGCATTTTATGTATTTGATTCAATGATAATTGTTGTAACCTAAAATCAGATTATGGTAGGAACAAAGTAAAATCGTAAATTGAGCATTGACATAACTATATCTTCCAGCATATCTCAGATAAAGAAATTGGTTTTCGTTCTGATTTCAACTGGTATTAAACCAGTGGAAAGGCAGTTCATGCCCTCTTGTTTTGAACCCAGACTTATTCTTTCTTGGCATTACTGGAATTTCGATTTATGTACGATTTCATTGTTTTTGCGTCAAACAAAAATAACCTGGTTACTGTACTTACATTTCACTGTTACAGACGTCTGGCTTTTCCATCCGATATCCATTTTTAAGTAAACGAAGCAACTCTCTGTTGTTTACTGTAGGGTATGGTGTTCCGCCTGCCACAGGAGGCATCGGAGATTTTCAGTATAACTTGGTGTGAGGCTATTCCTCAATAAGTCGTCATTGTTAAGTCCATTCCACTGTTCTACGCGTAGTAGCATAATGCTTTAGCAACTTGCTCACTTTGCAATTCCATCATCATATGTTAAGTTGTTAAATAGTTTCTATTTCGAGTTTTGCTTCGCAAGGTAATCTTTGTTACGTTTTACAGGTTGTTATGGTGTAAGAGACAGAAAAATGAGCCTTATATAGCGTGGTCAGCGTACTAACATTGCGCTTTTACCACCGAGCACATGGTTTTAATAGTGTTGTGTTGTAATCGTTTTATCAAGGACGAGTTTCGTTTGTTGTTAAAGCACAATAACTTCGAATCCTCTCATTTCCACAAGTCTCGAATGAGATAAATACAAGTTTGCGCAAGTTAGGAAGCAATGCTTAATTTAAGGTTTATTATTTCAAGTAGCCAAGAGTGGACGCTACATATGGTTTGCAAGTATGAAAGGTCGACATCGTATGTTGAGCTAGCAACTAGTAACGTTCTCCGTTATTATTAAACTCGTTAGGTATCGAAGGCTGTACTTGTGTTACTTTGACGCTTTTCGCGGCTTTACATGTCCGGCCCGGATAATTTATTTCGCAGCCCTTTGGATCCGACTCATCATTGCTTTGGTTTTGCTTCAGTGCTCCATAGCTTCAGAAACTAAGACCAAAACTTGTTCAGCCAATTGCTGAGAAACAAAAACCAATTGCTAATCTTTTCCAAGGGTTTTTTTTTTAGTAATGTCCTGAATGTCAATTTGCTGTGAGGTCCTATTGGCTTCTTTCACATTCTCTTTACATTGGACTGGCTTAAATACTACAGGCAACTAGCTTTATTGGATCAACCAATATATTAAGAGAATTTTACGAAATCTTCCCCTTACCTAATGTTACCAGCTCCCACAGAAGAACGCCGAAAGCCCACCTAGTTGTAAACATAAAATGAACGATTAGCATTCCGACCATTTTTACGAACATCTTAGAAAACGAAAAGCCTTTCAAATAGAAATCTTGCTCACACATCACTCTGAGTTGTAAAGGTTTGATCAAAAATGGCCTCGACTGACATCCACTTCAAAGGAAGTTTCCGGTTTCTCTTTGCCTGATAAACCTTCTCTTCATAAACGTGGCGAGTCAGACCAAAATCTGCCACCTTAGCTATCTTACTCTCGCCAACAAGAACGTTGCGAGCCGCTAAATCACGATGCACAAATCCTTTCCTCGCCAAATACTCCTGCAAGATTAAAAGTTAACAAAAAAGAATTCACGAGAATTCTTTATCATCAAAAAGAATACATTCACTCAAAAGGGCTAAACTTGAAGTAACTCTATATTTTTTGGCAAATAATAAGAGAGGCAAAAAAATTAATGCTGTGATACAACACTTTTTTCGGATGACCTTAAGGGTTCTTTCAGCTATCCTTTCGATCTGTTATCTGGATTGGTATTTGATTCATGGGTTTCTAGTTAATCAGTCTAAAAATGGGACGGCTAGACCAATCTCTCTGGCGGTTGCAGGTTAATGAAGGCGCATCCTACGTTGGTTGTCCAGTCGTTTTATATCCACGAACTGTTTGCACCCAGTCGATTCGTACCCAAATTCACACGATTTGCACCCAGCTTGTATCGGTTCGTATCCGATATGCTGGTCGATTTGTACCCGTCCCAACATTCAATAACACTCAAAACCTAGGAAATTTCTCGAAATAACCCACGCGCGAGCAGGTGAACGGATGTCCATTTGGGCGTATGACAAGGTATGAAAGACACAAACAAATAAGATAGAAGTAAAGCTCTGTAGTGGACACTAGCTAGTGACCTTCTTAAGAATAATCACTAAGTCATTGCCTTGTCCAATGTAAGTATAACATTTTCGATAGGACAGTTCATTTTTTATACTTGCGACTTTTCAAGCAAATTGACAGCGGACTGTTAGACTAGTGCCTCGTGTAAGGTAAGCATCAAAATTGTTGCTGAGTTGATTCAAACGAATCAATGTCTCACCATTCCTTCGCTGATTTGCCAGGCAAATGCTAAAAGGTCTCCTGGGGTAAGAGTCTCCTCGTCATCACCAGCGTCTTCATGATCTTCATCTTGGTTCATTCCTTTATTTTCCATTCCTTTATTTTCCATTCCTTTATTTTCCATCTCTTTTTCATCTGTTTTTGATGAAAATGATAGAATTTGAATTTTTCTATCGTCATCTTTTGGTGCATCAGGGCTGTTGACATAAATGCGGTCACTCCTTGTGGCCTGGAACGAAATGAAATAGAGAATTTCATTTTCTCTGAGCTGCTGTATATCGAACTTTGGCAATTCTTAAGTTTTAATTTTGATAAAATGGCGCAATTGTTGGTTGTCCTTTTGGAGTTTTCCATAGGATATTTCAAATCGCATTGGCTTTCTTAAGACTAATTTTCCATTACCACACAATAAAACATGAATACACAATGATCAAAACAGACTGTCTAGAGAAAGAAAAAAAGTTTTTTTTTATACTACTGTAAATAATTTTTTTCATTTAATGAATTTTGTTACTATTCAGTAGCAAGTCTCAAAAACAACAACATTCGAAATGACGGTAAGTAAGTAAGACCTTTATTTAAGTGAATAAAGGCTGATAGTTTCGAAAGAAACTGTTTGGGGTTGCGTCGGTGGAGGTAACGAAATAATTTGGATATATCAACAAAGTTGAAATGGTAAATTAGCCACCGTAACGATTACAAAAGCTGACGTTTCGTGCGTTAGCCCTTCGTTATTTAAGTGTCAATGTGTTTATCCTAAAAAGACTAATAGGAGACACTATAATTAAAATACACTTATATAAATTATATATTTACACGAAAATGATTAAAATTTAAAGTTTAGAAAGCTAAAATATTCCTATTGACTACAAAGATTACAGCAATTGCTGTTATTAATTACAATCTCGTCTAGGTTCAGTTTTCCTATTTTGTTTATGAAAACCGTGACATAAACTTGGCGAATCCCTTTGACTTTCAGTGAGTTTTGACCACAAAAGTGGCCCGAGGTATCTGACAGAGTGCTTGCCATAGCAAATAGTTTCAAAACGTGGTAATACAAAGTCACTATTCCGTAGCGAATGTGTAGAGCCTTTGCGGACAAATATTCAGAAACGCAGTCGGGTACAAGACCATGTTTGACTTTGTACATAAGTACTGTGAGTGATATCCTGAAGCCGTCTATTATATAAAGAGGCTATATTAGCACGCCTTAGGAGTTCTTCATATGTGGCAGAGTGGGATTTATAAATAACCATTGGGGCTCGTTCTTGTACGGTCTCGTAAACACACACCGAAACGAAGTGCATATATTTATTGAAGGCAGGAATCAATACGCATACATTACACCTACCACTGTTGTTCTTTCCCCCAACTGTTTGTCAAATACGTAAGTCTCGCAGTATGTGGAGCGATAGGGACCACGTGATTCGTCACCAAGACATTCTTTTACCTGATGAGACAACAAAGTAGAACTTCTTAAATGTGTGGAAACGCACCAATCTTTAGGATGGGTTTCGAAATTTCATTCAGACTTGATAATTTAACACTTAAATGAAACAGTCATTTGTAAACTAAGAAAAATAATTTTGAGAATTGCATGAAACAGTTTTTAATTCATAGGCTAAGCAGTAAAAATGTTCATTGTTTCGAAATTTGCCAGTTTTGAAATGAGACCAACCAAAACTTGTAATGGATTACTGAGGATCAGCTCAATAGAGTCCTCCCTCGCCTAATCAACTCCGCACGTATTCGTAACGAAATCTATTTCAAGTTAGTTTGGGACTCGAGATATCTGACCTCACGTCTTTCAGTGGAGGAATGACACCGCAAGGGATGTCCACATGACCCATGCCAGTGACCTCGTCACATGATTCGTTTACAGTGTTCCCACACTCCATCAACTGGGAATTTTCAATTAAAAAAGCATATGAAAGTCGTTTAGTTTGCTTCCTTGGTGCTTTCTAGCATAAGGTGAATACCTTTCCCCGACGTTTTCGTAAGTAATGCAAAAGGTCTCCATAAGGAATATATTCAACGAGCAAAAACATTGGTTCCTCTACAGTGCAACAGCCTAACATATTGACAATATTTTTGTGCGTTCCCACGGCTTTCATTAGCTGTATCTCCTCCAGAAATTCTCTACGCTGATCGCTATCTGCCATTCCTGTAAAGAAAAGTGATAATTGTAAATGACCTACGCCTTTATGGTTATAATAGCCATTGCAAACAAAATATCTGTATCGACCTAATAGAATTAAAATCCCACCTGGCAGGAGGCACGCTGGTCGGCTATTCACCAAGTGCAGCAACTAGACGCTATACCGTGAACAAATCCAAAGAGAAACAAAGTGGGGAGGTCCAACTAAATAACCCCAGTTCAGGGGTTGTTTATTCATTAATCAGAACCCCTCACCCTCCTCTTTTGTGAGTCTTAAAAACTTTATCTGAGTTGCTTTAGCTTCGTACACTCTAAATATTGCAATGTTTCGAGTATACACTGCGCGCAATTTGTTCGTTTGTCAAGTAACCAACTCTTACGGGATTCGGCTAAAGCAAACAGCAATGTACCAACCCAAGGACCTTTTTTTTCTTTTAAGTATAAGTTACTCTGATTTCCATATCTCCGAGTGATGTAGTTCGTTAATTTGAAAAGCATGTGATATAATTTTTCTTGATTTTTTGAAAGACACATTTAGTTATGAGAACATTACATAAATTCAACTCACCATGTAGCATTTTAACTGCCACAAGAAGTCCTTCCGTCTGCTTGAGCGTGTTTCTACGCGTGAGGCTTTTTGGAGGCATCATTGAGAGTTTCCGTGATGGCGACGTAGACTCCTTCAGGACCCCCTTGTACACCTTTCCAAAGGCCCCTTCTCCAAGCTCCTCCCCCAGGGTCACTGAGTCTCCATCTACTTCCCAATGATCAACCATTAGAGCAATTTTGCTGCCAAAGCAAAAAAATTAATGAGTGAAAGATGAATGGAAAGTCGATTAAACGTTCTTATTGAATAGTTATCCAAATTTATGAATTAGCAGGTAAAGATAGCTGTTCGTATCAAGTGATAATCTATTCTGTAACGTTTGTATTCGTTTTAAGGACAACTTACCCTATGACACGCCCTTTAGCTCTTATCTTTCTTTGTCTTTCGAGATAACACCAACTAAGTAGCGCTACGGCTATCAATATAGATAATATCACTCCTATAACAAGCCCAGCTAGCTCAGCTGGGCTCATTGGATCAGACAGATGATTTTTACCTGAAAATAGTGATAATCATTATCATCGTTATCATCATTAGCAGCACAATCATCTCCTATGTCGGATGTATTCTTAATAATACCATAGACTTCATCCGGGAAATAAATACATAAAAGAAAATATTTAGCATAAGAAAGAGTTCGAAATGTTTTTGTAGTAGGAGATTAAAGCACCGCATGAATTTAGTAATTTGTGTCTTACGAAGCTGTATAAAATTTTCTTTGAGTGCTTTTCGATTGAATGTCGCAAACGATGATGGAAGAGCAGAACAAAGAATCACGTGGAATCAATGGGAACTCATAGGGAAAACAACAAACTGCCTTTAGCTCAGAAAAACTAAGGGGAAAAGAGATTGGTGCTGGATTCCCTGCTATTCTTGTTTCAAAGATTCCAATCAAAAATAAAAGTATAACAGTTACCGGTTTGTGATTTCCAGGCAAGCGAGATCTTGGCATCTGCACCAGTAACCGCAGACACAACGAAGACCGGAGTAACCTGGCAAGACACAGATAAGTTAGTCAATTCCATATTAAGAGCTTACTTGTGTTTACAAAAAGTTCAGCTAGCGCGCTTGCGAGCCAGAGCTCCGCAACCAATACACAGCCCAAACAGTTGCGCAGCATGACTCTTCTTAAACTCCTACTACCCTTCTACTGAATAGCGGAAAGGCATATATCAATTTTCCTCTTACATATGAAACTTGCATCGTCCAATTCTAGTTTCAAAATTTCTATGTTCATCTAATGCTTATTATAGATATCTATCATATAAAAGAACTAAATCACTTTTATATTGTACGTGAGGAGACAGTTAGAGATTCGCTTGCACAAACGTGTTACGGTAAAATACCTGAAATTCGACTCCATTAACTCTACTGATCCCATCAATTGTAACATTGGTACCAGTCTGCGAAAGAGAAAGCACAAAGACGCCGAGTCATCAAAAGTGGATTTTTCGAAAATGAGCATGCACAATTAAATTAACCAAAACTTTGACAGCAAGCAAACGGCTAATTATAAGTAATAGTTGGTTTTGTACAGAGCCCAAAGCAAGTTCAAGGGACACATTTGCCTCGATGGGTGTAAACCATCACCAAGTCCACCTGCATCAATCTATTTCGAAATTGGCACAAAATGTCACAGGAGATCAAATTAGCCGGGATAGATAGGTTATAATCGCCTCTCTTTTCGTTGCCGTTCGCCAAGAAATCCTTTCGTCGAGCCCTACTGAGCGCGAACAGTGTCTTAGTTGAGATGTAGGCCTTCTTAATAAAAACTTCTTTCTCGAAAGACGTGGCCTTTCCAGCCAGTGCTCATCTCGATTTCTGCTGCATGAAACGACTCAGTACGTCAACTTTCCCCGGATGGGATGCTCGGCCATCACTAGGTTGCCCCGGGCATTCCGCCAGGCTTCCTTTACATTTCACTGGTATTCATCCATACTCTTGGGTTGAGAGAGGCACTTTGAGAATGAGCCACAGTGGTCTCTAGACGCGGAGTTTAACGTGTTGATTGCAATACTTCATGTTTAGTTTTGCCCTACCTACGCGGTACTGGGTTTAGAATGTCTTTTATGGTATGGACCATGTGCTCTAGTTTGTTGTTGACGTTTGGTTTCGTTTTTTTGTCACGTTTTCATCTGGTTTGCAAATTTTCAAACCTGAGGTTACGATTAAAACCAAACTAAACCAGATCGTCCAGTCTGATCATTATTTCGAAACCGATTCACGGTACGGATGGAGACAAACTAAATGGAGTTAAATGGATGAAGTTGAACATTTACTAACCGTTAAACCGCCGTGAATTTCTTTTTGAGTCGTGCACAAATTCAGAGGTAGAAATTTATTAGAAATGGCAAGTTCACATCTTTCCAGCACGGTTGCCCTTACAGTGTGTAGACCTCACTGCATATTTTGTGGGGAATTGCAAGTTTTGTTTTCAACCTTTTTTTTCAACAGTAAACATCATCTCCCTTACCGTTGTGGTCTCGGTGTTCAAAAGCGTTTCCCTCCTTTTCCGTAACGGGAGATTTTTCGCCGTTAATTTGTATATGTAGTGTTTTACATCACTATGTGTGAAAAGTGGCTTCTCCCAGCTCACTGTCGTGCGGAAAGTGTTTTTGGCAGTCGGGAAAATCTCATCATACTTCAAGCCATTAACCTGAACAAGCTCCTCCCTGGGGCCTGTTTTAAGCAAGATATAAATCGCGAAAGTTAAGTTCAATAGCCATTTGCATCAGTTAAAAATGTGGGATAGAAGTCTCATTTTACACAGAGGCGATCAAAATATTCATCGCATTGATAACTTTGAAAATCCTTATGCGAAGTCTTCCAGGGAGATTAGTTGAAACTAAATGATGAACGAATAACTGACTGATGAAATGCAAAAGAGAGGTCACTTACGAGGCGCACTCCCTGTTTTTTGTACCATTTCTCCAGTGATGTGTATGTTGCTGTAAATAGGTGTGACCTTAAAAAAATTTAAAAACAAACGTTTAACGACTCAGTTTTATTAATTTCAAGAAATGCCTTCGAGAGATACCCTTGAAGTCTGAGAAGGTGCATGCTCAATGAAAAGAGGTTTATCTCCGATGAAACAAATGTGTTGGTTGTTGTCGCGTTCCCGATGCCGCAGACACGTGGTGTTGTGCACCGGAGTTCGCCAGTATAACCATATTGTTGAACTTTAGACAAGTAGCAGAATCAAACTCTTTATTCACTTAAGCTGGCAGTCTTTGTACAGCACAGGCGGTAAAAACTATAGAACGAATACATGAAGGTTCGATATGGGGAAAACCGAAAGACTACGAAGCTAGAAATGATAAGAATGATGAGGAATATTACAAGCGTAACTTACATCGGATCTTGACTCCAGGGTAGAGAACTCCTAAACTCCGTTCGGCTCCGAAATGGTTTCACTACAATGACTCTTCGCAACTGAACTACTAGCTAATAGAAGGCGAATTTAGTTCTTACACTTTGACGTAGGGGAAATAGAAATGAACAGTGCTTTGTGTAGCTAGCTTCGAGCGGATATTCGCTAGTCACGGAATAGAAATCAAACAAAGTGCGCTAACAAATTTAATAGAAAGTCATTGAAAGTTTCTTAGTGTCTTTGTGCTAAAAACGGAAGAGTTACATAAGTAAAAAAGATTAGAGTTCGTATACGTAAACGTGACAGTTGTATTAAAATTTTTTCCCACTAAATAGAGTCTCTCGCTGTACACATTTATGAAGTTGGAAGAAGAAAAACTTCTTGGTGAATTTTAATTCTTGTCAAACGTCGATCCAATTTGCACTGTTGGAAAAAAAAGGTTCAAACTGCAACCAATGCCTATTGCAATATACCTTCACAATGACGCTTTCACGCGGGAACATTCCAAATACTTGCAGGAATGTCGAATTCTATGAAAGGAGACAATGAAAAAGGTTATTAAATGAACGCACATGGCAAAATATGACAAATAATTATGGTGTTGCCATCGCAATGACAACGGCTATTGCTAAAATTCTTGCTCTTATCATAACTTTCTTCCTTATATTTGTAACCGACCAGTGTGTAACTGTCTGCCACTTTGGTGAAGGTAATAAAAATTGATCCGTTTAAACCCTCAATTGTCCCGTGCAAAGGACGGACAGGCTACGTTACACACGCTCATTTCATCCAAACTTACATCTCCAATTTTGGAACATCCTAATCGGTGACTGTCCCTCTGTAACGGTGAACAAGAAAGCTCTTTCCTTAAATAACCTCCGTGCAATTCAAAGGACACTGTATAAGAGCGCACAGTGCTATACTGAAATGGCGGAGGTTCCCAGGTGAAATTGACGCTGAAAGTGTTGCTTTCTTCATCTTCTAGAAACAAACCTCCTCGTAAATTTTGCACCTGCACTTCCTGGTTGTCAGGCTCTTTGGGAACAAAAAAAAAACATAGGAGTAAAAGGTATTTGGCAATTGAGGACGCACACATATTGAAATGCCATATGCTCGAAAAATGCTTTCAAAACAGAATTTTGAATTTTGAAACTCCTATTACTGCCTTTCGTCTTTTCAAACATGACATCCTCGGTTTTATATGTATGTATTTACATATATGTTGATTAGAAAAATTACGACGACTACGTTTTTATCCCTACAAGCCTGTTTCGTGATTGCTCACTCATCAGGGGATTTTTATTGACAAGAATATCCGTTACCATTGTTTATATACTTTACAAATTTGCAATGAGAGGCGTGGCGGTGAATTTAAGTGCTTTTGTTCAGTTTTTGCGCAGAAATGCTTTGTTTCTGTGGCGGCATGAGCACACAAGTTCATTACGTTTATCGAGTGATGATAAGTCTGGTCGGCAGATGGTGAGTAGTTTTTCTTTTAGGCAGAGGTTGCATCTTTTACTCGCACTCTTGTAAGGTGATCTAGATGAAAGGATGTGCCATGAAATAAAGTGGTCGCCGTTACTTTCTTTGAGAGTCCAGATGTGTTTGCTGAGTTCGGTAGAGTTTTTATGTTTTATGTGTCGGAACAGTGCGGTGTGGTTTCTGTATCTCGTTTTAAAGTCGTTTTCTGTGTACAGTATAAACAGTCTACAGTATGAACAACATCACCTTCGGCTCAACCAATATTTAAGCCGAGCTCTGTGATATATATGAAACGAAGAGGCAGAAAAAAATTCTTAACTTGATTTGCTAATTTCTTACTTTGAGGAATATTAATGATTGTTGAAGTAAGTCCTGTGAGAACAGTAGCATCAAATATCGGCGTCACCTTTAAAGACAGTAAGAATTTAAAAAAAGGTGAATACTATTCAAGGTTTTGATGAACGTTCCTAATAATGCTCTACTTGGATAGGACAAGCAGTTGTGGTCTCATAGGATCTAACGAACAAGGATTAAGCCCCGTTTCATGAAATTAAGGAACCAGAAATCTTAATTCAAAGAAAAGAAAATCTCAAAGTATAGAATACTGGTTCCTTACCTCTACTTCTAGATTGTCACCAGGGATTAAGCCATGGATGATAAAAGACGTCCTCTCCTGATAAGGTGGTAAAATGACAAATTATTTTTCATACTCATATATGCGCTGCACGAATTATGGGATATAAATGGCTTAATGATTTACTAAGTGATCCAAAAAGCTGGTCATTGTTTCTTTACTCTTCCCCTAGTTTTTTGCCGGAATACTGGATCTCTCATTGTTCTGATTAACGGCATACTTTAACATTAAACACAATTTTCCAGACTTATCACGTAAAAATGGCTCAAATTTAACGATGTTTGGCAACTGCAAATAAGTGATTGTGTCATTCCCTTTGACAAGCTCTGTATATCAGGAGCCTCTTGTCGAGATAATCCGAACCTTAAATTTGTCATCTAAAGTTCTTGGAAATCTCAGTTTACGGTTTCTAAGTTACATTATAATTTCAGATAACAAAACCAAATAATTCTATAATATTCCACCGACGCAGCTAGAACTACAGTTTCTTTGTCCCTTTCTTTCATTTTCTAGGTTAGTTTGCCTTACGTTTTTAGGTCTTACCCCATCAATCTGGAGGTCGAACGTCTTTCCTCTGCCCGGATTCCCTCTTCGTCTGTATATTATGTCGTATTTTGTTACGTTACTTTCATCGAAAAGCGGTTTTAGCCATTCAATCACCACAGTACTTAAGTTAAACGAGTTGTAGGTCAAGTTACGAACGATTACTGTGTTTTCATCGGGCGCTAAAATAAAATGAAAAAAAAACTGTTAGCTTCGATTGTAATGAACGTCATCTGGGATCTGTGATATTCATCGAGAAGGGTATAGCCTGCAGAGCAGTTATAATTAGGGTGAGCGAGTGATCAGTTTTTCTTAGCGAAAAATGGCCGCCATCTTGGATTTTTATGGCAGCGGACGGCTGGGGAGAGAAAGTAGTTTGCACCAAGAGGGTGAGTCCACTCTGACTCGAAATAAAATATGGCGTTTGGATAAACGATCACGAGCCTACAACGTCAACTCACCCTTATTAGACGCCTGCACTGTAGGCTAAAAAAGGTAGGGTGAGAATTTGTCCAGTATTACACCCGGAAGTGGTGTTTTCCGAGCGTACAGTCAGTACTTTGCTAAGAGTTTTATTTCTTCTTAAAGCTCCTGTTAATTCTGACTGACTGGCTGACTAACTTAACAAGTAAATGAAACAAACAGTACATTATTATACTTACGTGGGGCAGTTTCTCGGAGTTTTACCTTTTCCCCCTCGATGTTGGGATTGGAAAACAGAGCTCTAACCTTCGAAATAAAAAACACACAAAGAGCATGTGAAATATGCTGAATTTCTGTGACAATTCCGGATGATGTGTCAGACATTACTCACCATAAAACCTCCCCAAAAAGTTCCGAGAAAACGACAGCTTCCCCGTATATCCGACCAAAATCACTTATTTTTTGTCGAACGAAGACTGTCCGAGTGTCCTGGCCCTTGGGTTTGGTGTAACTACTGATTTTATCTTGCGCTTATTCCAACAATTTTAATACTCATAGTTACGTTGTTTCCTTCAGTTTGCAGGTAGATTTTAATACATAAAAGCACTCAATACTTCAGCTCAAGAGCACTTCCTAAAGTTGAAATCAAACTGCATTAGCTTGAAATCATGGATTGATGACACCACCATTCGAGCAAATGCCTCCAGAAAACTTTCTCTTGAAACCTATGTTATAAGCTCAAGCATTTTCCATTTTATACTGAAGAAAAAAACGTGAATTCTAAACAACAGCAACATTTTTCGGTTTTATGCAAAAATCACAAATATTTGCTCAAATCTAACTTACCTTTACCCTTAAAGATTCTCCAGGTCTTATGCCGGATAGAAGTATCTTCGGCTTATCCTGCATGCAAATAAGTAGAAATGCTGCGTTAGAAAGGTTCCTTTCATGAAAGAAACTAATTGAAACAAACCTGTATTCCATCCGACAGAAACTAGAGTAATACATGTTAATGGCTGGTTCAAAAATTCATGATAGAATTATCCATCTTCTGTTTTTACAACAAAGCCACAATTTGTCACACTGACAAGTGAAGCATGTCAAAGACCGTCAGTTCAACCATACTAAAACTAATTGTTTTCTTTCTTTCGTTGACAATAAAAACAGTGAATGACGTAAAGTAAATTTGCCTCAAAATCGTGAAATTTTGACTTTTATAAATTTCTGAAACAGCACACACGTTCGAAGACGGCGCATAACGCATTTAACGACTCGAAATCTCGCATTTTGTTGAAAAGCTTTGGTAACACGGGCAGTTAGAATAAACATGAGTACTTTTGTGAATTGCTTTAATTCTCTAATTAGGTCTCTCGATACAAACTTTACTGCAAGCTCAACGCTAATTATTCTCCACACAAACTTTGCATTCCTCATTTAAACGCTTTCCGGTTAGCTCAATGGATAGAGCGCTGGACTGCTGTGCGGGAGGTCGAGGGTTCAAGCCCCGGCCGGACCAACACTCAAGGTCTTAAAATAATTGAGAAGAATATGCTACCTCTCTATAACATCAAGAAATGGTTAGATATTCTAGTCTTCTCGGATAGGGACGAATAAATGGAGGTCCCGTCTCCTACAGGGTTAGGGTTAGGGTACGTTAATTTCCCACGCACGAGGTTACTGTATGATGGATGTCCTCCCCTGGGGTGGGATGGGTGGGATTTATTGGGTGGACTACTCGCATGTTCCTCATGTGTTCCGTTCTAGTTCTACCCTACTGCGATAATGCAGTGAAAATGGTTAGAAAATCCTCGCTTATTCGGCTTGAACACACGTGTACAAAACTATTTTCAGCCTGCAATCAATGCTAAGTAAATATTAACAGCGTCACACCCTTATTACGTAATCATGTTCTCGACAGTACTGTAAACCCTATCAAGATAAGTAGTAGTCATCATACCCTAGTTATCCGCACGGTAGGTGCGTCCAACTGATATCCCGAGAATTCGTACGCGATGTTGTAGGCGACTAATGTGAAATTAAACACTGGTCCTGTCCACGTGACATTTACAGAGTATCTGCTGGTACCCAGCTCGCGCACAAACTCTCCGAGCTTTAGGTTTTTGATCGCGGTGTCGCGATCACTAGGAACTACAAGAATTTAAAAACACTATTATTGGGTGGAATAATTCTAAAGTTATCATTACTAATCGCCGCTACCACCAGTGCCTTTGTTTGGAAGCTTAACATATCAACTCCGCCAATCGTGATAAATCGTGATGATGGCGGGTTATTACCTGACGCCTATTTACACCTCGTTAGAAAAAAACGGCAGCTGATTCGTGAGCACATAAAAGGGCCTGTTGTTCAGTGCAACGATCAGATCCCCCCTAATAAAGGCAATAGACAGGAGTGTCGTAACGCTGGGTCGATGACTTGTAATTTCGGTTACATTCATTAAATCCTTAAACCAGAGTAGCATCAAACCGTGTCTGATTGTCCACCTGGTTGCTGTGTGAAATTAAATATAACTATTATGTATTTTGTTTTCACGGATTGTTACTTAAAGAGGACCTAACTGGATCATGATATGAGCTATTTTCGAAATCCTGCAAAATCCCGGTAAACTTGTAGTCGACCACAGCACATCAATTCAGTAAAGCAAATTTGAAAATCAGATCCGTAGGGAAGGGTAATCACAAATCCAAAGGGAAAGCCTGATAGTCATGTCCTTGCACAATCAGTCTTTATTCGAGTGCCACGCTCCTAACAAAAGTTTCATATAAATTTTGACTAATTTCCTATCACCAATGACCTATCCACTTATCTAGACTTTTCCTTTTTATCCTCACCAGGCGCTGTGATGTTTTGAAACACTTGCACTCCTTTGATCCAGTCGTGTAAGTAATGCGGCGTTACCTAAAGAGAAGTTTAGATAGGATAACTGCTGTATGGATCGTTTAACCCTGAAATTGGAATTGTCTTTGAGAGGCATGTCAAATTTTTAACCCCCTCCCATCAAAAATACCTGGTTTCATCCCCGATAAATAGTCAAATTCACTTACCCAATATCTGACCAGTGTACCATGCAGTATTCCAGAAATGTTAAAGTATGTATGATTACTCTGAGAAACAAACATGCACAGTATAAATATTAGGATAATTAACAATTAATCCACGAGTGTGCTATGGATATGAGATGATAGATAGCCAACGAGGCGCGTAGCGCCGAGTTGGCTATAATCATCTCATAGTTGTTTTACTTAAAACGTTAAATTAAGTTATTAAATTTTATTACATTTTTTAGCTCCCTTTGAGTTTTCAGCTAACGCGTACGCTTACCATATTTGCAGATCATGGTATATTGGCTCATATACCATAATCAGGGCTAAGCCAAACAATAATTATAACATAACCAAAGTAAAGCGCGCGCTCTGATTGGTCAATTTAGCGTCCCCCATTTGCCCATGGGTGTACGCTGCTGACGTGAGCAAATGCAAAGACTATTTTTCCGCGCGCGCTTGTTTTTTCTGGTCACGTAAGATTTGTTAAATAAAAGGGAACTCTTTAGCTACAATGTATCAATGTTATGTTATAAAACAAATGGTAAACACCACACCGTACACTATTGAGTTATGGATGCACTTGGGAGGTTTGCTAAGCACTCAAGAAGCTAGAGTCGCTCTCGGCTATCGCCTCGAGCGACTCTTACGCTTCTTTCGTGCTTAGCAACCTCCCGCGTGCATCCATAACTCAATAGTGTACGCTGTGGTGTTTACCATTTGTTAAGTCTTGAATTTCATTATCCAATGATCTAGTTTTTAATAATGGCAAATATATTAACAAATTAAAGTTAAAGATTATATTCTTCTCACTTATAGAATCACGAGAATAGAGGTTAAGCTCAGGAAAACTCTAACCCCATGGTTTTCAATCATTTGGCCAATCATTTTTTATTCAAAAAAGTTGGAGTTTTTCAGGTTATTAAACACAATAATGATAAAAACAATAACAACAATAATCATAACAACAAGAGATTATAAACTGTTTACAATCTCTTGATAATAATCAATACTTGCATACAAAAACATTTTATGTTGTGGTCTAACTTATGACAGTGTAAGAGTGTGTTTGCAAGGACTTCAACACCAATGTTGTCAATCTTTTGATGGTATTCAATGATCTTTCGTATAAATGATTCCTTCTTTCCTTTCTTTATAACCTAGTTTTCCATATTAACAGTCAGTATTATGGTACCAATATTAGTAAATATTAGTCAAATATTAGGCCAATATTAGTCTTCATGTTCTCAATCTACAGTTTCTTACCCTCAGTTCTTCGGTGCCATCTTTGCTGTCGACCTTGTAACTAAATTTGTAAACAAGCGAACTGTAGTTAAAAATTGGCTTCTCCCATGAAATAAGAACACTGAAATTGCTACCGTCTGAAGACTTGATGAACTGACCAGCGGTCAAATGGGTTACTTTTACTTTGTTTGGATCAACACCTAATAAATTGGCAAAGAGTAAAGATAAGATATTGTTATTGCCATTTATTTCACAATGTTAGGTCGAGCCATGCTTCGTCGATAGGAAACGACTGCTATCGATCAATAAGAAATTTAGAAATTAACTGGACAGTATCCATAACTATTGCATTTTTACAATTAAAAGCATATCACTTTACGGAACATGGAATCCATTTGATTAAAAAAAAAAGGAAAAATAAAACAATTTTTTTTTTTAACCTTAATATATAACTATTGCATTTTTAAAGGGATTCCATAGTCTACAGACTACAGACTATGGAATCCGTTTAAGTTTAAAAAAATACATATTTTTTTAACTGGCAATGTTTTGAAGTTATAAGTCATTTTAAATAATGATCGACGGGTTTTTATTTGACAATGTCAAATACTTCCCACAGCGTTGGCACTTCTTAACGAAAAAATCCACTCTCAACTCATTTTAATAAAAGTAGTATTGAAAACAATGTCACCACATTCGGACTTCAGTAAACACTACTTAGTTGTTACTTTTTTCTTATTAAGGCTGGTATGTCAAAAACTTGAAATTAATTTGAAATGCCCATAAGATATGGACTGACTCTATAGATGCCATTCTCATCAAGTCTAACTCAAGTTGTTGAATCCACGGTCCATGAAAATATTTTTATATACTTTCTTCATAATGTTTCTTGCGATAACTTCTAAATTTCTTTTATAAATCAGTAGCTGGATTTTATCGGAATCCAATAACTGAAAGGTTAAACATGGAATTGATTTGGAAGAAGAGGTCAGCTAATTGTCAATTTGATCGACACCTGTCTGTCACTAAAAAGCGGTATTCCTTTTTAGTACATGCTCTCTGAAAATCGCACGAAAAAGAAGTGGCCTTTATTGAAGGTTGAGCACAGGTAAGATTGAAGGAAGGGGTCAATTTATCTCTGACTCTTCTTTAAAATATCTTGGCCTCGTGCTTTTTAAAAGATATTGCAAAAAAAATTAACAAAAGTGACCTTCTTTGTGGAATGCGTCGCTCGCTTAAGTCTTCATAAGATGTAACGGTACGTAATATCAATCGGTTCGTAAAAACTGTCTTTGAAGCGACCGTTTTAGTGATTATGCTATATTAAAGAGGAGAAATAGCAAGAGATTGGAACCACGCAAAGAGTAGAGATTATAAAAAAAGAACATTCAAATTAAATCGAAATTTGTGACTTTGAAGCGGCACACGAAGCCAAATGAATTCACCTCGGAAAAAGTTATTTTGTGATAGTCGATTTATCCTCTGGCTAGCTCGCGATGATATGAAACATAATTATTCCCTAGCAAAACTTATAACTGATCGGTTGTTTTTCTTATTTAAACAGAAACTAAGATCGTCACAGGTAATTAGGTGATAAGTGGGTTTTTAACAAAGATGCGATCGTTTACTGACTTATGTGATCATTTTTGCACAATTTCCTTTATTTGATTTAACTCTTTCAATCAATTTCAACATGTTTTAAATCTGTCTAATCAAGCGACCACATCAATATTTAGCATCATTAGAATGCTTCATTCATTGGTCGACTGTTCTGGAGAAGTTACAATCTCGTTCTCTTCGCAACATTTTCCCGGGCTGTAGCAGGCTGCAAAGTAAAAAATAATTATCCACTATCTGAGAGTGGATTTTCGCAGCAAAAATAGGTTTCTGCAGAAGAAAAATCTCGAGAGATAAAATGCAGATATATATTGTCCCCCTTGGGTCAAATGAAAACCTTCGCTTGCCAATTGCAAGGGTAAATTAAGTTATCCGCTCCGTTCTACTTCCGATCTAAAAATCAAACAAGATGTTAAAAAAATGCAGATGACGGATATTTGGCAGAATTTCCAAAGACCTGGTCAGTGATTATCAAAGATTCAAAATTAAGTTAAACTACATCAAACTGCAGTGACGTTGTCATAAGAAAACGCAAAAAAAAAAAAAAAAAAAAAGGAAAAATAAAACAAATAGTAATTCATTAGCACAGAAAGCTATCCCTTGGAAGCATGCCCGGCACCTGAACAATTTTCTCTGAATTAATGTTCCATCGAAGACGTCTCGAAAATATCAGGTTTTCTTTAGAGATTTTAAGTGATTCCAAAAATTAAAAAAAAAATTTTTTATAAACTACAGCCGTGTACTGATGCTATATGCTAGTTGGGTGTATGTCGTTATTGCATGAGAAGTAGATTTTCACAATACTGCTTTTACTTTATTATTTCTAACTTAAATTATTTCATTTTTCATCACTAACCCGGAGTTGTAAATAATGCTTCGCTAAATTCTGACCCAGGCTTTCTGTCTTGAAAAAAGGAGTAGACCTGAGGAAAATGGTAATGGAAATTAATCAATTAGTTTTATCTTGAAATACAAACCGTTGTAGAAGTAACTTCAATCAAATCATCGGGGATGACCAGAAAAAGCCTAAAACCATTTGTTTGTACAACACGTTTGATGCGATCAGACTGCTTATTACTTAGGTATATACCATGTTTAAAGTTTGTAAGGAAAATTTTAGTAAAATCGACAAGTACTAAGCCAAAGTCAAACTCTACGATTCTGGCTTAAAACTTTAACGCGCAAAAATACAGGAATACACAGTTTATGGTCTTTATGACGATTGAAGGCAAAAGATATTCACTGGCTTTGCTTCGAAAATTGGTTGTGGCAGGGTAAGTCTTCCTGACATTCCTTACCTACTGATAATACTTTCGCAGCAACAAAAACTTTTCCCAGCAGAATTTCCACTCACCTTAATTTTGTAGGTCATCCCTGGCAAAAGATCACTTATTGACGCACTGTTTGATTTCTACATTTAAAAAAATTATTTAAATGTTTCATTTACTTATGTTGAAGAACTCAGTCATTTAAATTAGTTAGTTTATGGATTCCTGCGCCTTTTATAGTTGATTTGGTTGTTACTAGAGTAATTTGCGATTAAGTGTTTTGAAAAATTAAATCCAAAGTATTCACAAAAACCAATCGAAGGAAAGGAGAAAATGAGAACCAAAGTAAAAAAAAAAGTCTTAAGGGCGGGAAAAAAGGCAGGGAAAAAAGGCAGGGAAAAAAGGCGGGAAAAAAGGGGGGAAAAAAGCGGGAAAAAAGGCGGGAAAACGCTGGTGACCAAGTCGTGGTTGGTTTCAGTTTAATAGAGATTAGCTCGAGTTTTCTGGAACAATCACAAAGCGAAGTAAAGCAAAACAAATTTTCCAGATTACTTTCGACATACAATTCAGAATTTTCAAATAATCAACAAATGAAAAACTTACAACTGAGTCCAGAACCTTATACATGAAAACCGAATGTTGACTTTGCACGAACCATGTAACCCTGTAATCAGTTACGTTCTTATATGGGTAAACCGGAGGGTCCCAGGTAAACAACGCAAAAAATCTGTAGTCCTGTGCAGGTGTCATAGGTTCTGCAAGACGAATGTTGGTGGCCATCCTATCCGCCATTGGTGCCTCTGGAGGGTCAACTGTGGAGGGTTTATGGAAAACAAAAACCTAAGTAATAAGATAGCATAGATATACATCTCTTCTATCTGCATCTTTCAAATAACCTTTTTGGTATAATGCGTGATGATACGAGGAACACTTAAATTGATCTCCACAAATTTGCAGAGCAGATTTTTCACAGCCAATATTTTCGGTCGATCACAATCAGTGTATTTTCATGACGATAGGCGAGGAGAATACAACACCAACTTTCTATCACTGCCTATAGAAATCAAGGAAAATGTTTACTACTCTTCATTGATTAACAAACAGTTCGAAAAGCAGCGATTTTGGAAGAATAACTTGGTAACCTGAGGTCCCAAAAGAAACCAAACGATTCCCATCGACTGCTGCACTGTAGATCGCGCTGGGAAAAATCAGAGTAAGACTTACTTATGCCATAAAAAATGAACGGCTCGTTTGCGAGCGGGTTCAAAATGGTGGCATTGGTACATTTCAAGACAGTTTTGAAAAAATTATGAGTCATTAATTTGACGAGAAAACTCACATTTGTAGCAGTAGTCTTTAGGAAAACTTGTGATGTTTTGACAACCTGTAAATGACGTCAGATATTTATTACAATTCCATTTAACTTATTTCTGGTTATATTTCAGATGATATATGCAATTAATTTACCTGGATAAGTGTATTTTAAAGTTGTTGGAACGCTCACACTGCAGCCAATGATGGTATAGACCTTCAAAAAAGGACAATGATCAAAGTTGAAGATTAAATATGAAAACTTTTGAACTGAAAACAACCGTAGCTTTGTAATGAAATAATGTCTATCTTCCTGTCAAAAAGATGATAAGGACTAACGAAGATGGCTTCAACAGTTGAGAAGGTATGTGTTGGGGTCAATACTTCATTTCATCTTTGTGTAAAGATCATTACTTAATCTGTGCTTTGCAATAACTCTACGACACATAGCTCTGTGAATCAGTACAATAAACCTTGTTTTTTCGAAATCTTACGAGACACTTTCAGAGATGGCTGTCAGTGTCTGAAAACAAGTGTGGATTATCTAAACTTTCTTAAAGTCCTTTCAAAACATACCTTAGCAACACCCATTTACTGTTTTCGCCGACTGACTAAAATCACGTACACGGTGAGTATGAAATATCGGGTGATAAAATTGAATTTATAGCGCGATTAATTCTTAATCATCGTGCGATAAATTCTTAATTATCGTGCGATAAATTCTTAATTGTCGCGCGATAAAGTCTAAATTGCCGCGCGATAAAATAAAATGGGCCACTGTAGTAAAAGAACAACATTAAATCAATCTGTGACATGCTTGACAAAAAGAATACTTAAAGAGAAATTGCACATCATCGCATTTCTATTTTTCTAATCTGAACGAGACTCGTCGCACTCGGGAAATGTGATTCGTGGAATTCCACAAAATGAACGTCTTTGTCTCGAGTAACGCACTCTGTAAGTCTCAGTGACGTTACAGAGTGCATTCCTTCTTACCTCCAGAATGTGGGTACATTTCCTTATTTCTTCATACAAGGACATATTATATCGCGTCTGAGGATGTGAAAAATGGATATCAAAGGGCTCAATTTTAAGTTTAATACGTCTCTCAAAGATTAAGACCAATATCATAGGTCTTATAATTACAATCATCATTATTACTATAATATTTGCATATTAATTTTCATCATTATTACAAAAAATATTAGGCGAGAAATTTCGGGTTTAAATTTGGAAAAAAATTCTGTTAAAATTGGTAAGGTATTTGTATGTTCTTTATCCAAACACATTCAACAGTCTGTTGATATTTTTAACGTCAATTCGACCCCAAAATTATTAGTTCTACTTTTACATCATCTCAGTTTGGAAATTAGCACAATAGAAGGTAGTAAATTCTGTTTCCATAGTATGAAGCGACTAGGAGTATTATTCTCCCCCCCCCCCCCCCCTCAGATGGAATGCCTCTAACATTTCACCAGGCTTCTCTGACAATTTACCAGTCCCATTTATACTCCCGGGTGGAGGGGAGGCATGGTGAGAGTAAAGTGTTTTGCACAAAAACCGCACAGCACAATGATCCGGCCAGGTCTCGAACCCAGACTTCTAGACCCGTGCCCAGTGCTCTAATCATTAGACCACCCCGTAACCCATAGTTCATCGTTATCAAGGGAAATACGTTTCTTACGAGAGACCATGAGCTTGCTATGAGTTCACATTCCCTTGATTTCACCTGAATCACTTGAGCTTCTCTGATCGATTATCACTGAAGGAGTTCGCTTGTTATATTATGAGTATCCTTTCAAGAAATACACTTTTTTGCAAATACTCCACGTTAATTCTAACATGCCGTTGGCTGTTTCATAAACTTACCCCGTCAGTTTCTCCATTCCTAAAAAGGACGTGGACGGTGCACTGAGAATCCTGATTCCAACGCAAGGCATAGTTTGAAACGATTTTTTCCTGTCCTGAATAGGAAATCCAAAAACCGTTTCTATTAGCAAGCCTATTTTTTGGCCCTTTATTACCTAAAAAAAAATGCTATACATTTGTATTTTTCGTAAATTTAAAGCCAATGTTTTGCATTCTCAAGTAAGAAAGGGTTGTATATATGAAGGAAATTAAATTTCTGACAACGAGGCGATCGATGTTAGAGAAGACTGCATCGATCGAGAACAGAACTCTTTGATTAGAAAGAGCTTCCAGAATGAATTTATATTATAAAATTTGATCCAGAGTGGAAAATAGGAGGTCTTTAAAACTAAAAGAAACAATTACTCTATTCATTGTTAAAAAACAACAGATTTCTAAAGTGTGCCATGTAGCCGTGCTTCAGCCCACGGAACTCCAATTCAGAACTCGAATGTTTCAAGGTTCTTTTCAGTAAAAAAAAGTCATTTTAATCGGCTTAGTATTTCTCCTACATTTAAAAAGTGGCTGATTATATCAATTTCGAATTAAATCATGCATTCCACAACCTTTAGGCGCTATCCAAGAAGATGTCATCTGCAATCTATTTCCATCATGGTCAGCATCGTACCACAAGCTATCCAGAGTCACGTTTGTTACTGGATCTGGCTTTGGGAAGGCTGATGCGAATAAAGAGAGGGACTTCATATAGCTAAGTGAATGCTTTTCCATAATGGAACGCTTTTAATTGAGTATCAGGCAATCTCTAGAAAAACGGTAAATATATCTTATTTAGAGGAGGGAGGTCCGTATGAGAAAAAAACCACACAGTTTTTTCTCACACGTAACAACCGAAGCCAGTAAATAACCATTTTTTTTTTTTGTCTTTTTGCCGGTTTATTATTTTCTGCTTTGCAGCGTATGGTGCAGAAAAAGATTCTGCACCATGGTTGGTATTTTAGAAAAAAATCTTGTTTGGTTTCGAGCACGCGACTTGCCAATTAGATTCGAGGATTTTAGATTCCGGCTTACTGAGAGGCTTTAGAAAAACACGATTAAGGAAACCAATCAGCAAAGGATGGGACAAGTTCACTTACCTGATGAAATTGCGATATATTCTTTTTAAATTCAAACATTGACAAATTAAAACGGTAGTATCTTGTATTTTGCGTTACCCATTGATTGGTTTTAATGATGCAGCGGGAAGGCGAGCGATGTTCTTTGAATTTCAACCAACACATTTGTTTTAACTTACCGATGCTTCTTGATTGAGGTCCGTAGCTTAATGAGGAGTTTTCTGTCAGAACAAAAAGTCTGAACTGGAAATGAATGTCCTTCAACTCCGCGCGCTGGGTTATACTTGGAGTAAATATACAAGGGTCAAATTTGAGTATAACCTTTGACTCTAAGATGACCTAGAAAATGAAAATAAAAAATAGCAATACAAAGTCTAAAAATGAAGTTTTGACGAAAGGAATGACAGATAACAGAAACTTTGAGGGCAATAAAGACGCTTGAATCATAAATCTTAGCGGAAAAACGCAGTTTGTAAGTTACAGAACTTAAACTTATTTTGTAAAAGGTAAATAACCGGTAGTGTCTGTAGCGCTAAGCGCATTTCAATGAGAATGATCATGACTTTCGCAAATCGAAATGATATTACCTGGTTCGGATAGTACGGAGACAATCTGGCTAGCTCACCATCAAAAGCTATTTCAACTAGGTAAACAGCAGTTCCACTCGTGTTGAGGATACGTGGCCATTGCAAAGTGAGTGATGTGAAATTCAGTATTGTCACATTCATTGGCTCTGGAACTTGTAGTACAGACCCATCGCCATTAGATAAGGACGGCAACTTCTTCAGCCATGTCAAGAACCCACAGCTATTTAAACAGCTACTAACATTGTTCTGAAATTAAAAATATTTATATGAGATGAAACCGTTTGGGAAAAAGTTAAAGGTGCGCAATGTAACAAAAGGAGTAAAAGAGCCTTAGTGGTAGTTACATGAGTTTATGGTGTTTCTTTAAGAGTCTGCCTCAGGGGAAATGTATAAAATGCTGAGAGCTGTTAACGGAGTTTGATGCACGAAGGCTTCGAAAGAGCGCTTTAATTCAAGTGCGCAGCACACAATTTTGCAATGAGATACCGCTAGCCTCAAACACTAAAAACTAAATAATCATCCTAGATAGGTTACTGATCTAATACAGGTTCCTCCTCCACCTCTCTCGGCATCTTCTCGATTTCTCTGAAACTTGGCAAGGACCCATTCATGCTTCCGTTTCAGTAAAAAGAGATACTATTAGCAAGTAACAGTAATCGCGCCAGACTCTCTCGGTCCTAGAGCTCTATTATCTAACTAATTCAAGAATCATTAACCAGTTACTTTGAAGGGCTCATATTCCTTCCTCGCTCCCGGTTGTGTATTTCATTTTTGTCAAGGTGCGAATCAGTTTTATTTTGGTGTTCAACAAACAAGAAATGTTAGAAATATAATAAACACTTATAAATGGAATGGAAATGAGAATGCTACTTACACAGCTTGCCTTGCACGAGTTCTCGTCTGGAAATGTCGTTTTCGTGTCACAAGATACAAAACACTAAAAGTAAAATCATCATGGATTTTAAAATGAAAGAGAAAGTTTAAAAAAATATCTCTTCATGCGCCTGGTACATTGAAGTAGATTGATCAACTGAGAAATGAAAATTCGGCCAGAGCCAAAGGTTTGAGAGAATCTATTTTTCCCTGGCCTGTTTTTATTTTGGTTTGGCTCTTTTACTTGATATTGGTCAGAAATAAATCCTTGTCCCTTTACAACACACTCGCAGCGACTCGGGCGAGCTGTCTCCGTGTAATCATCCGATTTCCCACTACTTTGTGTGTTTTATTCGATGCCATCGTTACGAAAATTTTGTGAATGGACGAGGTTTAAGATGACTGTGGTGTTTTAAATAATAAGATAACCTACCTCTTTACAGGCTTTTGTTTGGCAAGAACTCTCTGTTTCATTCTTAACTCCATTCTGGTAAAATTTTAAAATATTTTCGGTGTTAAATGTTTCCTGATTATTTAGACAAGTGTATATCATGTCTTCTTCAACTCAAATCCTCAAGTTCATTTCGACTATCACAGTACAAATGTTAATTAATTTCATTAATAGGTATGTCAAGGTAGGAGATCCTAGACAAAGCAATCATTGACAGTAATTCTGTTTGCATTGAATACATCTGCCCTGTACATTGTGACAGTGTTCAATACAATCCACTACAATTGATAACCCATCTCCACAGTTTGACCAGGTCATTACATGTATGTAATCCTTTTATCTTATCATAAATCAAAGCAAACATTACAATGTTATGACAGATCATCCACAACATTAGCTAGTTTCAAAAACCGCATACGTAAGCGTGACCTAAGCTCGCTATTAGATGATGGCTGCAGGGGCTGTGCTCTATGTACTTCTTAATTCATTTCTTTTTTTTTTTTTTTTTTTTTCATATATGATACGACTTAATTTTATTCTTAAGTAGGTAATATTCTTTGTAAACAATTTTTATCCATTTTATTTGTGTCCCCACATTAGTATGGGATATCTCCCAAACTAGATTCTGTGACACGTTAATAAAGTTTCTATCTCTCCATCTATCATACCAACACATTGTTTTCCAGCATTTCCAGCAATGTCATTACACAGATTCAGTGTAGCACAATAATCTCTGTTGCTCGCATTCTTATACACACCTGATAATGTATTACAGCTATACAAAGATGGATATTTGCTCAAAGACTCCCTACAACTCGACGATTTTCGGTGCAGTGTTGACCGTGTAGAATGCCATTTTTTTTTAATCTTTGTTACAAACTTGATGCTGTCATTATTGCTTCTTATTCTAAGTCTGCATTTGATGTGGCGTTACTTGATGGGCCCATATTGCCCGCTCGGGATCATGCTCTAACTCTAATTTTAAAAATTTGGTTTCAATCAAATCCAAACTGAAATATTTAAGAGCTCGGGGATTGCATTCAAATTCTACCCTCTGCTCAACTCACGCAAATAAATATACTCAAAAATATTTTGCATATATCCTGTGTCAGTTATCTGATTCATCGGAGGGCTGATATACACCCCATGATGATAGTCACTCATTCTTTTTCGCAGTGATTTGGTTTTCCAAGTTAACCATTTATATAGAAATGTAAACACGAAGAGAAAGGAAAGAACAAAATACAGGAATAAAGGATTTCAAAAAGTGGACAAAATTAAAAAGGTTGCGAGTGACAAACTTGAAAAGTGTACTCTAAATTCTACTGGGTGCACAAGCGAGCATGAGCCCGGCTTACAGATCCGAAAGTCTTAATTGGCTATGGGTTATTGCTTTTCCTGCGTCATCTGAGAGCTCTTTGACGCAGATCTCGACTCAACATTGCACAGTTCTCCGTACACAAGATATAAAAGGGTTGAAACGAGTAAAAGCGAATAATCCTTTGTTGATGCACAAATATCACTGGAACATGAAAACTACAGATCTAGAATGATTTGTTTTTTGAGTGTGTTCCCCAAAATGTGAATGATAAACTTTTGTTGAAAGAAAAGGGGAGCCTTTTTTAGTGTTCGAAGATTAAAGCTATGATTGATAAGATTCTTTTCCAGAAAAATAAATTGTCCGTCTCAGCGCTATTCGTTAAACGTCCTAAAGTGTGCTGTACGCAAAGTTTGTATTCTTATTTGATTTTTTTTTTTTTTTTTCGGGCGAAAACTCAATTGTCTTGCCTTGGACTAGCAAGAACTAGGTTTGATTTTGATTTGTTAGCTTCAAATCAACTTTTTTAAATATATTTTTCTGATCATTAATATCGTTTTGTTACTATTGCGTAAATTTCTTAAGGCGCAGAAATAATTTGATATTAGTCGATAGTCTATTTGAATCAATCATCATTGAACGTTTTAAAGGCATAAGCATGGCAATTTTTTGTTAAACTAAAATGTAAAGTTAACGTATAGATTAGAACTGACTTATGTAGGGTCAATTTGAAGCCGTCGAGTTTTGACCAAATCGAAAATCTCATTTAAAATTTAAGAGAATACTTAGTGCGGTTTCTTCAACGTGAAGTATTTTTGGAAATAGACTTACCCGCGTGAAGCAGTTTGCATAACATCTTGCCCTTCGCAGGATTGAATCGCTAGGGACTCCTTCTCCGTTGTAACAAAGAGAACAAATCCAGAGTAGCAATACCAAACCGTCGGAGATTCGCATCTCGAGCTGCCAAAAGTTTAGTAGCAGCAGAACGCAGCTACGGTATTGCAGCTCTCACTGGAGTTCTGACTCTGTCAACAGAGAGAACAGGTTGAATATTGCGAAAAATATATTGACCATCGATGCTAATTGATATTTCCGTTGGACGGACCTCATTTCCGCTGTTTTGGCTTGAGTGCGTAAAAATCAAGAAGAATATCACCTTTTATCACGGAACCCGCGTGTCTCTACTGTAACGGGACCGAAGCTCTGCGTGACGTCACACTAGTTTGCTGACAAGATTGACGAGAGATAAAATAATAACTACTTATGTGGGATAAATTGGCCTCGATAGTGACGCTTTTATTTTACCCGACATCAAGAACATTGATGTAATAAACATCACGCAATCTCTTAAGCAAAGGTGGGGTTAAATATCGGCAAAGAGCCAAATACGTATAAAAAGTCAACGAAAGCCTGAAGAGAAGGCCGGAGCATGGGAAGGGGGCAGGACAGAACCAAACATCTGAGATCGGATGTTAACACGATGGGAATGAAGGCGAGAGAGACCAGGAGAGAAACTGACCTTGCCTGTAACCTTGGTGCCATTTGATCTGACATTCGATTGGCTTACGTTCTGTGATTGACAACGCTCCTTGCGCTATGCAAGGGCACACCTAAATACTTAATAGCCCATTTGCGAATCACCTTTGGCCTCATTTTCAAAACGAGTCCTCGTGCTAATCCTTTCATATGATAATAAGTTTCCATTCACATGCAAATTAAACTCATTATCACAAGAATGGTTGAGCAAGAGGACTCGTTTTGAAAATAAGGCCAAGGGTATTTTGCAAATGGACTGTTAAGACGGGCCTCGAGAAAATCACTTTATGCTTATGTCATAATGTTGGCCTTTTCAAAAATAAGTAGCAAAAAAAAACCAAATTGATTAAATATGGTTTTACAATCCAAAGCTGATTATATTTTTACCCTAATTTCAAAGTCAATTCGTTTACTTTGCCGCTCGTGGCAATTTTCTTGAGAAACAGGGTGCTCCTTGTTTCAATTTGCCGATAAAGGCCTAAAGTCGATATTGTTTCAAGTAAACGAGAAGAGCGAATGCTTGATAAAATTGTTTCTTCGAGCTCGATATAATTATATTTATGTTTTTAAATTCCAGATCTAGACATTTTGAGTCGGGCCTTCCATCGCACAAACATTTGAGCAACCAAATACTCATTTATCACTCGTGCACATCAATGATGATCTTAGGATTTAAAAAAAAAAAACTTTAAAAAATCTGTTCTAAATCAATATTTTCACTCCTTACGGCTGAAATTTCAACATTGCAAATAGACAAACAATATACGTACTTCAAGTGCCCAGACTTTCTCTTGATGTGCAACTCAGTGTTCTCTGTTATTACCAGAGCGAATAATATTTGATTCATAGTATTCGCATGTAAACTTTAAGCCTTTCATGAGGCGACCCACATTTCAAGTGAAATACACTATTTGAATGAAAATTTGAGGCCATCCATCAAATAACCCGCAAACAATTTTTTTTCCTTTTTGTCCGCGTTTCTCGTGGTAATTCGGTTGTTAGTGGCACCCGACTAGTATCAGGTTTCTCTTTTGTCCTTTTTCCTTGCATTATTTCAAGGATTATTTCTCTACTTGCAAAACCCATGGATGAAATCCGTTTATAGAAATGTTCGGAGGCCTATGCAAAAGCTGGCAACGTGACTTTTATTTCATCGTATACAAGGAAATGATATTCTTGATGAATTCGCAACTGTGAGCGAATTCGAAAAGTAAGCTTGCTGTATTTTGAAGCTTTAATTGAAAGCGAATTCGAACTTGAATTAATGAACATTAATTCTAGGACATGAGGAAGAAACCATACTCAGTTTTGAAATAAGTAGTTAAGCTGGACATATTGTTAACAACCATAGCTTATGAATGCATTATTACTTTTTCGATATCCGAAATTCTCTTCAATAAAAACAGACTCTAACTGACAATGCATTTGAAATTTAGACAATAACAAATAAAATATGAATTTTTTTTCTTTTGAAAACAAAGTGTATTGTGGAGGATTTGCTTTGATTGCATTTACTAAAATCGAATATTCTATTCTCGGCAAGATTTATAGGACTCCTGCGACACCAATATTGCAGTTTTTTTGCCACGATATTTCTTGAAAGTGGAAGACGAGTTAATGTATCTCTATTTCAGACAAAGAGGTCACGAGACCCTCATCGAATTTTTTTGCTCTTGGATCAAATGCCATAGGCTCAATTAGAAATATATGCAGTTGGTTTGATCGCAAAGGAAGGAAGTCTGTCCTTCTTCAAATTGCCTGATTCTTTTTGACAATAAAAGAGAAAAGGAATTTATCGCGAACGAAATGAAATACCTAAGGATAGATATGTAGATTTTGTACAATATTTACTTATTCGATTTTAAATAGCGTTAGATGAAGTTTATTTAAACCCGATAGCCGACAAATATCTGTCAATTATGGAGCAGAGAATGACACAGAACTAGATTGATCTTTCAAAAGATTTAAAGCTAAGAAAGTACATTTTTTCGTAACATAAAAAGATCAAATACACGAGATTGCTTAGTATTCGAAATGTCGGTCTGACCAAACACTCTATACGAATTTAACACATGATACATTCGATGTCACTAGAGTGGGGTTTTCGGAAATACATATCCTTAGACAATAAATGAAACTATACCTGATTCATTACATCCAAGATTTTATTTGGGCGATTCTTTTATGAAAAATACGTGTACGGCCCCAAGTGTAATTTTTATCAAAAGAAATTAGAGAAAATTCTCCGTATCGGGTCGGGCCAGACGCGACGACGATGCGAGCTAAAGAAAGAATAGAAGAATAAGAAACTGTAGCAGTAATATGATAAAGTGCTTATTGACTGAGTTGAGCCGGGTCAAATTGGAAATATTTTGCCGTCTTCTATGACTCAAAAACATTATTAACAATAATTACAAAAGCGTCCTAAACCAGTTATGCTCATGGATGTTAAGAAACAGTGAACCACAATGGAAGATGAAATCATATAATACAAGGAGGAGGTTTATTTAGGTATATCAACAAAGTTGAAGTGGTAAATTGGCCACCGTAACGATTAAAAAAGCTGACGTTTCGGAGCGAATAGAGGAATTGTGGGTTGTGTGTGCTTTTAAAGGCAGAAAATGGAGCTACGTTATTGGTGGGAACATGGCAACGAGAAAAACACGAATAAATTAGTGGACTGAAAAGCGTTTGTTGATACCTGTGGGATTTAGACTGCCGGTTTGAAAGACGAGCTTTTGTTCAAGAGTTTTACGGCTTTCCGTGCTACCTAAGTGTAAGGAAAGACCGCAGATTGCCATATGTTGCTTAGAATGATTAAGTAAATTAAAATGTCTAGCGACTGGTTTCGATGTGTCCTTGTCATTCCTTTCCACGTCTCGAATGTGTTCTCGGAATCGGTCACGTAGTCTTCTGCCTGTTTCGCCGATGTATATCTTTTTGCATTAAGTGCAAGTTATGCAATAGATTACATTGGAGGAGGTGCACGTGAAGTGATCGGTGATCTTAATGGATCGTTTAGGTCCCGATATTTTATCAGTGTTGTGAATTAAAGGACACGTTTTGCATCGTGCACGAGCGCATTTAAAAGTGCCTGGTTGGTCGTTAGTCTGAAAAGAACTTCTGACCAAAACATTGCCTATGCTTTTTTCGCGTTTGAATGAAATGAGCGGAGGCTGCGAAAAGATAGTGCTTGTCTCTGGATGTGGAGGTTTATTTAGATAGACAGATAGATAGATAGATAGATAGATAGATAGATAGATAGATAGATAGATAGATAGTAGATAAATGGGGATCTTTTAAAAAGCTCAGCAGAGCTTGCTAGATCTTCTGCCGTATCTGAAAAGAACTTCTGACAAAAAATTGCCTATGTTTTTGTCGCGTTTGACTGAAATGAGCGGAGGCTGCGAAAAGATAGTGCTTGTCTCTTGTCTCTGGAGGTTTATTTAGATAGACAGATAGAAAGATAGATAGATAGATAGTTAGATAGATTGATAGATAAATGGGGATCTTTTAAACGGCGCAAAAGAGCTTGCTAGATATTCTGCCGTATCTTGTGTATAATTTAGTATGTATTATATGATGTAATGAACTATTGAAGGCCAATAAACAATGATTTGATTTGATAAAAAAAATTGATAGATAGATAAATAGATAGATAAATACATAGTTTATTTATATAGCTTTGCAACCCAAAAGTTGAATTACGTCATATTTACATGGTACAAAAAAGCAAGATAATGCGTGAAATACTTTGCAAAAATACTATCGAACAAGATCCCCGAACGTCACGGTTTCCATCATGATCATTAATGAAATATCACCATTCAATACACGCCAATGAAAGGCTTGCTCTGGGGCCTTAACTCGCCGCAACTTTGGGCAACTTTGGGTGAAAAAAACATTGCGACTTTAGGCGATTTAAGACGACTTAACGTGACTTAAAGCGATGTTATTTGACTGAAAATCAAAGTTAGCAAAAGTCTCTCAATAAACCTCAAAAATATTTACAGAATCCCTTGCAATAAACTCAATAGTCACGATTAGAGTGGGGTGAATGGGATCAAATGGGAAGGATAAAACCCTTATAACATTGCGTAACCATCAGCGACTTAAGGCAACTTAAGGCGATTTAAGGCGACTTAAGGTTCCAGAGTGGGCCTGATGAAGCAACTAAATCACCAAAAACATAACACTCCATGGCTATACGCCAGTACCTTTTATGTATTTTTAAATTACAAGTTCCTAAAATAAAACATGCGTTATGATTCCAAATAAAAATTCTGATATTTCAAGATACCTATATAGTTTAATATATTCTGTTGGTTTTTCCCTCTACAATAGGAGCTATCATTTCGTCCTGATTAAATTAAAATATCTTGCACGAGAAAAGTTTTTGAGGCTCTCCTACCTGGTCTTGGTAAAGATATCCCTATCATATTGTACGTGGAACCTCGCGGCAGCTCAGTGCCTTCAAGTGAAACAAATCGAAATTGAATTATGGTAGCGAAAAATTTAACATCTCAAGAATGGCTAAGTTAAAAAGGCGTTCCTTACAATAGTGATATGGAGCAATATAGGAAGTTATAATTAAATTACAGTTCAGTTCGTGATATGAATTCAAATGCCGCATGTCTGTTAATTTAGAAAATTGTATGACGTGATGTCAAAAGCCTTAGTTAAAAACATAACAATCATCTGTTTATCTTTCATTGGTCGTGACGTGAATTAAATCATTTTGTGCGATAAGACAATGCCATGGATGAAAAAGATGACACCCATGCGATTAATGCAGAATTCAAAGGGGAAAGTTGAACGGCTGCTCCATCGCCATTGCAGGTGCTAGCAGCCAAGATAGTTTTTTGCATAATTGACAGGTATTAACCATCAGGAAGAAAAAATATCTTCCGCTAACAAAGGAAAATTTCTATGATTGTACGATTGTTTTCATCTGTAATCAATTTTTTTATCATATTTTCCCCTTTTCTAAATTTCATCGTCCAAATTTTAGACGCTCCATTTGACGATTACTCATTTTGCTTTTGTTTTCACTTAATCTTTACGAGGATTATGCTCCCACGGGACTTGAATCCATTTTCATCACAAATGTGTAAGCTCTAATTAAAAATGTTTTTTGAAATTTCATTGTTGAAATTTTCAACGCTCTATATGACGAGTACTTATCGTGCTTCCGTTTTCATGCATTACAAGACGTACACTCCCTTAAGACTTGAAGCCATTTCAGCAAAAATGTGTGAGCTCTTAAAGTGCATTTTGAAATTTCGTCGTTGAAATTTTCGATGCTGTATACGAGGATTAATCATCTTGCTTACGTTTTTACGAGGTTTTTACGAGGTTTTTTACTGTCTCCCTTAAGACTTGAAACAGAAATGTGTGAGCTCTGAAATTGCCTTTTTAAAAGCATAAAGCAAGTTTTTTAGAAGAAGCCGCGCACCGCACCGGCTTCCCACATTAGCTAGGAAGGCTGAGATCACCGTTGAACAGGCACGGTATCGAAAATGGAGTGTCTTTTCATTTTTTTTTCCTCCATTAGGACAATGAGGTCATAGAGATCTTCTTTAAAAATTATATTTTCCTTCTTTGAGATCAAAAGCGCCTGCAGTTAGCTCAAAATGAAAAATTTGCCCGGACAAAATACACCATAATTGGGTTGACATTTGAAAGTTGTCAAAATTTCAGAATTCACAGCTGAGAAAATATATTTTTCTTAGATTGAAAGATTACAAATAAACCGTATCAAAAGCACAAGATCGCTTGGTACTCAGAAAGTGATTGCATGTTACAAATATCAGTACGAATCTCGACCTGGCAGTGATTCATTTTTAAAACTAATAACGCGTTTACGCATGATGTCACGAGTATGGTACAATTTGTAATCTTCCCTAAATATATTAAATTGAAGGAGTATGTGAAATGGGACCGGATACCATTAGTACAGCACTTGATTTATTTCTTTTGAGACCATCTGAGGGCATTTCTATGCTAGGGCAATTAAATTAAAATATCAGAAGTAGAGGTTGCAGAATCGTTTTTTATTGTCTATTTCGAGTAGAACAATGTTTTTCAGAATAACTTCAAAAGCTTCCTCTATACCAACCACGTTAATGGATGAGAAAAAAAAAGGAAAAACAGTAATGTGCGTACAGTATGAGATAAGAATACATAGGGACTGCGATACAGTTCTAATTGGACTTTCAAAGCTCACTAATGAGCGAACTACACTGAAAAAATATTGTCGCACAAGATCCACAAACATCACAGTTTTTTGCATATCTTTGTGCCAAAATAATTGATTCAATAAACGATACACTTCGGAAATATACTTCATGATTCTTAATCAAAACTTTTGTAGGATTTATATTCAGTCTTGACAGCATGTTTTCTCTCTTTACCTAAAGGTTTATCTTTTTCATGTTTGTAACAAGAGTATTTCAAAATACGTTGTACATGAAAAAGCTTTGAAGCTCTCTTTCCTTGTCTTGTCGATGCAGAATTGTCGTGTATATTCAAAGAGCAAAAATATCCCTGTTATGTGTGAAGGTTCTGAAGCTAGTTCCTATTAGAGGGATGATTAGTGATGAACTATTTAACAATGAATAACTAGCAAAACAGATTACCAGTTCCTAAAATTGTTATTTGAAGCAGTGTTGGGAGTCATAGCTGTTCGGTTCGTTCGTGATATGAATTCAAATTTTGAGTGCTACAATATCTGATCGATCATAACGTGGGCTGCTGTGTAAAATTGAAGAACTTCTGCTGACAATCTGACGAGAAGCCTTTTTTATATAAAGTTCAAAAGGGGGTACTCTGAAAATTTCCGGGTATCCGCCATGGAAAAAGTAGGTCTTGAAATTAACATAGCCTACATTATTTGTAACTGAAAGGTTTGCAGCTCATATCAGAATAATTCCACACTTTTTTAACTAACCTGAGAGCAAATGCTTAGTAACTAGAAGAAAAATTACTCGTCAAAAATTATTATTGAAAAAGATTATTTCAATCAATAACACCGACAGATCATATCTCCATCACAATTACAATCAAATATAGTGATTTTCCAGTACAAATTCAAAGTGGAATTCACACATTATTTGATTCGGAAAATCCAACGGTTTTTCTACAGCCATAGCCAGTGCCTTCCGACGAAATTAATTTTCAAGCCTATTTTAAGCGTAAATGAGGGCTTAAAACTACAAGGAAGAAATACAAATGTTAAAAAAAATTAAAGAGAAGTGGTGCTAAAGTTTATGGCTGAAAACAAACCATCTGGTATTTCTTCCTCACCAGTCGTGACAGGGATTAAATTTTCATTGTGCTTCAAAACAGTGTCACCTGTGATTAATATGAAAACATTGGGATCGTTGGTGAGGTTGGCTGATGTAGAAAACTAATGTAGAACTTCTTCTGAAAGGATTTTCAGGAGACTTCTCTTTTTAAATAAACTTCTATGAGGATATTTCTAAAGCTCATCATAGAAACGAATTAGAGCAGCTCAAATTTAATTTTATAATAAAGAATCTACTGATTCGAATCTCGTATCAGCGAGCTCCCACGGAAGCATAGAGTCATTGAAAGTAAAAATCATTTTAAATTGATAGACATAGAGGTTGAAATAGAGTTGCTTCAACTTGACGTGTTGTACTTAAAAGATCAACCCTAGGGCAATGCTCAAGGCATGAAATAAAAGTTAACTCTGCTTTGAATTCAATGCGGAAAATTCAATTTTAATTAGTAGTTTTTCTATAACATTGCAGATGCGGCAGTCGGAAAATTAAACAGCCCAGCATATCCGAGGAAGGAAGATTTACTTTCCGCAATTAGAAGTCAATTTCAACACGGTTTTCGACAAATATGATTGTCTTAATCTGTTTTCACGTTCTTTGCTTTTGTATTTCGGCTTGAAACGTCAGTCTTGATGCACCTTGAGATTGAATACAAAGCCCTTTGTTAAGATATTACTGATGCACGGCAATAAATTCCATATCTGACTCCTTCATTTCCTTTTTTTTATTTTTCTCGAAAAATCATATATATCAATTAGCATTATGTTTGTGCTACAAAGGCCGTATGAAGTGTCATTCCATTCAATTTGTGGGGTTTTTTTGATAATATTTCATCTAACTTCCGGAGAGTTTTGCTCCAATCTGTTTTCATATGGACTTTTAGCAATTAAAAGTACAATCGAGTGGTTTTATAAAATTGCATTTTTAGATGCGTGAAAGCAAGTTGTAGGACGTGCAAACTTCCTCAATCAAAATTTGGATCATTTCTGAGCAATTCTCAGAAATTAAAAGTGATGCAACAAGCCTCAGCTTATCATTGCAGTATCGCCACCTTTGTTTTAATTGTTATTACAAACTGACATCAGGTAATGGAGCCATTAGCTAACACAACTCACTGAGTCTGTCTTCTATAGACTCCCCCAATATTCCTTGTTCACGTAGATCGCTGTCATGAAATGAGCTTACTGTCTGAATCAAGAAAGAGCTCCTTTTGACTGTGAAAAAATCGCGGCAAAATGACGCGATTAAACAAATTGGCATAAGACGCGAAGGTGATGCATTTTTGTATACTTAACAATTATTCCACGAGCGCGCGTTGGATATGGGATGATAGATAGCCAACGAGGCGCGTAGCGCCGAGTTGGCTATAATCATCTCATATCCAACAAGGGCGAGTGGAATAATTGTTTTATTAAAAAAAAAAACGCCCCTAAGATATTAGACAAATCTTCTCGACTTTATTTCGTGAGAAGAGACCGGATGTTACGATGTACAGATATTAGATTATGGTATATTGGCTGATATACTATAATGGCTAAGCCAATAAAAAGTCTTGAATTGCATTATCCAATGATCCAGTTTTTAATAATTTATATTATCTTCTATGATTGCATCTATTCTTGAATATGCGAAAGCCAAAAGTAATAAATTACCTGTTAAAGATTCTGGCATCAGACGCAGAAGTTAGCTTAGTTGACAACAACAACAACAACAGCGTTTATTTAAACATGATAAAAAGTTCAGCAAAAGTTGATGTGGTCGTGTACAAACAATAAGACTAAATTCCTAACTAATTACAAGAAGACTAATTCAAGATTTCTACATATTTACAACAATCTTAATTCTACATAGTACATCATTATAATATACGTGGCTTAAAAATACACTTGAGTGACGTTTTAAAAGCGTCAACGTCTTGAATTGATCTCATTTGATTTTCCAGAGCGTTCCACCGAGTAATTAACTTCATGATGAGCATGATTTCTTGACCATATCGGTGTTAGGTCTAGGTAACTTAAATGTAATTTTCCTCCTGAGGTCGTAACTACTTACATACTTTTCAAAACGACAGTTCATAGGAAATGGTAAAAGATGATAATAAGCCGGCTAAGATTAACAGTCGTTTCTCATACATAATCTCTAAGGTATTCGTTTTACTGTGGCAAGAACCTCCTTGCTTGGCGTACACCAATCCAAGTTAAATATTATTTTCGCCACTCTAACATGTATAGATTCTAAGGTTGA
>NC_142524.1:7212074-7257074 GCF_964205215.1 Stylophora pistillata | reverse complement strand
GAGTCCTTTGAAGTACTTGGTGGCATTCAATGCAACAGTTCCATAAAAATTAGAATAAAACTTTTCAACATCTCCTTTCTTTCATAGTGATTCATAGATTGTTTTAAGATAAAAGAATTCATCAGATCTTTCCTCTAATTCAAATATCAATACAGTCAGCTCATTCTTAATGCTTAAATTGAACACCTTCCTTTCTTTAATACTCTGTACAGCCCTGTTCACCATCTCGGCGAGAAGGCTGGTTGTGAACAGTGTAGCGGACTCACTTTCGGTGTTCCCATGTTTTGCGGTCCTGTGTCTATCATATCCAGCTTTAGTTTTGTAGCTTTTCCCACATTCACAAACGATATGATAATTCTGGACCTAAAAAGGGGGATAATAATGAATACACTGAATACATACCATGTAATAATGTAGAAAGTTCGGAGTTAGCAAAGTCTAGGCAAGAAATTGTTGTAGCAAAGGGTGGATTATAGGGAAACATCGTTCATGGTTTTGAGATCTTTATGGTCATTTTTCTTTGTTTTTGAATCCAATTTACTTTTTAAATAATTGATAAATGTACTGAGATCAAAATTCTGCAAAAATCCTACACATTTCATGCTATTTTTACTGGCTGTATAAATGCAAAATACAAGAAAGTCGTGACTGTTTAAAGAAACATTTTGAACACTTTCGAGTGTATTTGTCGATAATTCGAGTCAAAAATAAAATCTTCAACACTTACTAGGTTCACTGCTTCCGTGAAGTCATCTTGTATTCTCTCATCTTCTTCTAAAACATCCAAAATAGCTTCTAAATTATCACCAAACATGAACAGCCCGTCTGTCTTGTCCGCCATATTGCTTTATGATGTGCAGGGTCACGATCACGTGATGGACCCGTTCAACCTCAAAAGCGAAACAATAGACCGACCTTCTGAAGTTTGCCGGGTTTCATAACCAGTTCCCCTCTACTAACTATGCTTAAAGCGACATAAGGCGATTTTATTTGACTGAAGTGATAAAATCAAAGTTAGCAACAGTCTCTCCATAGACCTTAAAAATATTTACAAAATCCCTTGCAATAAACACAATGGTCAATTTGGTTACTTTTGCATGCTCATAAATCACCATAGTCTTAAATATCCAGATTTCAAACTAATTTAGCTAAAAATTAAATAGACAATTACCATAACAGTTACTGTTAAATTATGCAGTCAAAGCTAGGGAATGAATAGCCAGGAAAACATGGGTTACATACCCAACATCAAACAAACCTACCAAAAATATAGACCTAAAGACCCACATTTTTAATTTAAGAAAAGAGACATGATTCACATAAAACTATCAATAAGTTTTCCACATAATTAATTAAAAATAACTTGATCATTTAATCATTTCACAAAGCTTAACATATTATAAATATCGTTATCTTGGTAAACTTGCCTCACATATTTTTACCACTTGCACTGTCAAAATGGGCATGGAATTTTGGCAAGTCGCATGCCTTTCCCTGAACAACATCTTAAATTGCTCGGTCCTTTTCAGGGACCCAACCAATTTGTTGTTCTCCTGCCTCAGTTAGACAAAACACCCCAATATCATATTGAAAACGATGTGCTAAGGTCCTTCATAAAAATACTTCCTTTCCAGTCTCTCCAACTACTTTTCTGGCCGGAGAAAACTTCGACGTCCCAGTTATAGGGAATCTAATCTTTTAGGAAGATCTTTCTCCACTGTTCATCGGATCAGCAGGACCTTCCAAGCATTCACTTGTTTCTAACCTGCAGTTTTTCACCTAAAAAAAATTAGACAAGTTTTATTTTTAGCCTAGTGGCAGTATTACAGGTTTAAAAGCATTCACTGTTACCTTACAACTGTCCAGAAACTAACGAGTCACGATGAAATTCTCCAAGCTGATAGCTGGCTCTATTAGTCTCCACCATTTTAATTCTCCCAGTACCTTTTGCGCCGCTAACTAGTTTCCATAATTCGAGGTTAGGAGCGAGACAACTTGGAGGGATTCTCTCGCCAAGTACTCTCATACTATCTGCTATTACCGACAATTTTCCTTTACTTTACCTCGAATTTTGTCACTGGTAGGATTTTTCTTTCCCCAATGCAAGCACGTCACCTGTCAATAGACACAAGACGAACTTTTTCTGTGGGTGTGGATTTTACACTTTTCAGCAGGCTCACGTGCACTTTGGTCACGGGACAAAACTTTAGTCACGTGATCAAATGACTGGCGGCCATGTTTACTGTAAAAGGCATTTCTCGGCTTAGAAGTGATCCATGTATATTGATCATCAAACTGCCAGAAGATGAAATGTATAAAAATGATTACAACATATACACTGCAAAAATTAATTTAAAAAAATACTTAATTATAAAAGCAGAAAAAAGACACTTCTTAAAAATTGGCAAACTTACTGAGTTTCTTTCAGTTCTCTCTAACTCATTAAAGTCAGTGATACCGCGAACGATGTTTTCCCCAATTGTATTTGATTTTGGGGAGCTTTATAGTATCGTTATTGCGCGTATTGTAGGAGTGCATATCACTCTTTCTTACAATGTCTAAAGAATGATTAATTTCGCCATTAATACACTTGTAGGCATATATACATCGATGACATTTCCTACGTTCTTCAAGATTTGGCCATCTCAAGACTGTTAATGCATCAGTGGATGAGGAGTGAAGTGATCTATCTAATATCAACTTAGCTGCTTTGTTTCGCAGAATTTGCAATTCCTTCATTAGTGTGACATTGTCCTTGTCACCCCAGACTAAATCAGCATAATCAAAAATAGGCAGCACTAAGCTATTATAAAAAAGTGACCGAGCATTATAAGGTAAATAATACTTAATCCTACGTAAAAGACCAAGGTTCTTATTAACCATACATGAAATATACTCAACATGGTCGGACCATGTAAAAGTTGAGGACAACATAACTCCCAAATATTTAAAACTAGTTACAGAATTTATATCAGTGTCAAAATATATAGATAATGAGAAAGAGGAAATACCAACAAGTTTCCTATTACTACCTTTAATCATGGATTTCGTCTTAGTAAGATTCAAAGTTAGCTTATTTCCATGTAGCCACTGGGCAACTTGCAAGAGATCATCATTCAGTGCCTCTTCCAACAGGTGTGGCTCCTTAGCAAAGTAGTACAGGACCGTGTCTAGCCTGTCTCGGTTAGTTGTGTTAGATATGAACCTCTGACACAGATGTCACTTACTTTTTGTTTTTGTTTTTGAGCTGGTTCAGACTTCTGTGCAAATCGAGAAAGTGGTTTGTACCCAGACCCTGACGACTGCGCGAGGTTCATCATCTACAACATCGGCAAAGCCCACCGCCAGAAATTCTCCCCGCCCCAGCTCCTCAGCGCCGATACAATGAACTGTGATCTGCCAGAGAGAGCGGACTGTGGAACCAGGCCCAGGCGATATTGACACAGATGTCAGCAACCTTTTCTTTCACAATACCAAAAGGTGCGGACGTATTCTCTATAACAAAAATAATGCTGGACTCTAATGGACGACTACAACCTCATAGCAAGAAAAAAAGCGTTTAAGTGAATTGAAAAATTTAAATTTTTTTTCTAGACCAGAATACGAGTTTTGTAGACTGAGATATATTTCTGTCCAATGAATAAAGAAAGTAAAATTCAAAGGCGGCGTGAAAATAAATTGAGCTAAAGTCATTAAATGTCAATTTCCAGAGAAAGACGAAATATCCTCTTAATATGCCAGAGAAAAAGACTACAAGATATTATGAGAGTCATTCTTCGATTTTATTTTCCTGTAAATCCCGTCCATCTTTTGGCGATGAACGTTGACGTCAGAAGGTTTTGAGGCCTAAACGTCAGTCTTCATTCAAAAATTCGTTTAACACGCGGTGCCTGGAAGATGAGAATAGTGAAATAGGCAGAGAGAGGACCCTGGGAACTACCTATCGCCATATTTTGCCACGCCGCGGCGATGAAATGACGTCAAACTGAAAGTTCCTTGTCACGCAATTTATTTATTTGGTGCGGAAAGAATGGAGGAACAAACGTTTGATAGCTCAAAACTTCACGATTTCCTGATAAAAAATCTGTCCGATTTTCCTCAAGGCGATGGGGAGCTAAAGATTTTCAAATTCAGGTAGGAAACACGAAAAGCTGAACAAAAGTCATGATTTATTTATCACTGATGGCTAGCCGAAAAATTCGAACTGAAATTGAATGTTTACAGTCATAAAGTAAAGGTTTCGACTAAAATGTCTCTATGTGAACAACCGTTTCTCTATCAAGGACTGTAGTTACATCTTATGACTCAGTTCGATAGGACAGAAAGTCAGGAAATCATGAAATAGTGCACGATTCCACGATTCGCTATGCAACATTGAACGCAAATATCACTTTTCAATCAAAGCAGCATATATCATGCAAATAAGGCAGATACAAAGAATTGTCCTAAGCGCTGGGGTTTCAGTAACCATAAGGCTAGTATATACACCGAATTGACCGATTGCTAAAAAGATGTTTAATGCCCGTCGTTCAGCAAAACCGCTTTCTAAACCATCTTCAAGTCTCATTTAAGTGTCTACTTTTGTGAAAAGGGTCTGAAAGGCCCACGCTTTACGCTGTAAAAACAAACATTTATTCCGGTAGAAGGCTTCTGACTCAGAAAGCACCCTATTTATAGACACTGTTTAAGAAAACCAAACCTGTTTTAGCCGGACATATTCCTTTATTGCCAGAAACGAGAGTGTCCAGGGAAAAGAGGCAAGCCTCATTGACGCAGGCTTTACTGAAGTGTTTTTAATTGCATTTTACCACCGAGGATTAATTAGTCGGGAAAACTCAACCAAAGGTCAAAAAGGGTCAAGATTCGCATATTTAATTCATTGCCTGCGCTACGGCTGACTGTCAAATGTGATAATTAAAAGGACTTTAAATAACATCTCCTTCTAAGGCAAGAGACGTTCTATATCTCTATTTTTGATGCATTTAACAGGACTGGAACGTCGAATCCAACCTTTCTGCTTCAAAAAAATGGTAAAGATTTCGTCTTGAGGCATAAGGCACCATATCAGATGTATGCGGGATTTCACAAGGTACCGTTCCTTCCATCGGTTTAAACCATAGGGTAGAAAGAGTTTAAACTGGCTTTTCATGGACGCTTCCAACTCTTACGTACAGGTCGACGTGGAGCATAAAATCATGTCTGCTCTTGGAGAGGCCTCTTTTCCGGTACCGAAAATGTACCTCTTTTGTGAAGACAAGACAATCGTGGGCTAAGAATTTTACGTCATGGAGTACATCAAGGTAAAAAGATTATTTTGATGCTTTTTCAGTTGAGCGTTACTGTTTATCCCAGCATATGGTGTATCCCTCTCGTCTTTTTTGCTTACTTTGTAATTAGGCAATAAATAGAGAAGATTTTGGGAAGTATTTTTGGTGGGTGGGTGGGTGGGATGGGGAGAGTGTTGCTGAATGACTCATACCAGGCTACCGAGTTTAATTGAGCATCGTATTTCCTATTTAACAGAATTTCATATTTCACAGAATGGACAGTAAATGTGCGCTTATTATTCCATCTTGAAACGAAATCAGCCATTGAAGTTGATATTGCTAAAAGGTGCTCATACAAGGACATGCAATTCCAAACAGTGTTGTTGCGCATCTCTTAAAAAATGCAAACTAAGGCATAAATTTCTGGTGAAGGAAAACGTCTGGCTAGCAGGCAGCTCTAGCAAAGACTGTATAATTTTTTTACTTGAGTCTCAATTATAGATTCTAGCTATACTACTTTCGGTCAAAATCGTATAATAACAAGATGCGACGTCTAGGGAACGATTCTATGTCTTATGTTTATCGAGTCTTAAATAGTAATGGACATCATTCTTCTCAATTACCTGACCTACTCAACAGGGTCGTCAGTTTCCGGATGCCAATTTACCCGGCGTTCCTGCAGACCAAACAAAGGCCATCTTTGAAGCAGCGATTCGAACCTTGGCGCTGCTTCAGTCTTTAGACACGGATAAGCTTAATTTAGAAGGAATCGGTGACAAAGAAGACGTATTAAAACAGAGGGTGAGCAAGACAAAAACACTCTCCTTCAAGCCTTTAGACGCAGAGGGAGAGGGAGCTTACTAGAAACTTGAAAATCCAGACCGGGGGGGGGGGGTTATTATTATAAGAAGGCTCCTGAAAGGCAAGTGAGTGATCAAAGAAAGCGGCCTATTTGAGAAGAAATTTATTTCAGAGGGGAGTTTATTTTAGAGTGGAACTTAACGATGGGGGCTTATTAGCGAGTGGAGCGTATTAAAGGGGGGAACTTGTTAGAGCGGGAATAAGGGAAAAGGCCCTGGGAACGAGGTTTGGAGCTTGTTAGAGGGGGTATCTCATTAGTGGGGTATCATTGGAGAGGGGTGCTTTGAAAGGAGGGCTAAATAGTAAGGTAGACTTAGAAGAAAGAAGGAAAATTATCGGAACATTCACGATAATTACAGGGAAAGCGTGTTATTTTTCAGATGGATATGCTATTTGAAGCTTACAAACAAACAGAAAGGAAATCCATTCCTAAAGCTCATCAATTAATGGAGTGGCTGAGAAACCACAAACCCAACGATGACAAGAAACCTGGTAGGAAACCAAATGCTACCATTCTACATCGTATTATATTTCGTGATTTGGTTTATTTTCTGATCGTGAACAAAAAAAAACAGATTTGAGTTTGTGTTATTAGACTCGCGTTCGCGATCGATAGAGCGAGGGAAGGAGAAAGTGAAAGAGCGAGGGAGGGACTGGTGAGGAAGGGAGGAATGAGGAACGAGGGAGGAAGAGAGGAAGGAAGAGCGAGGGAGGAAGGGAGGAAGGAGGAGCGAGGGAGGAAGGGAGGAAGGAGGAGCGAGGGAGGAAGGAGAGACGAGGGAGGAAGGGAGGGACGGAGAAAGCGAGGGGACGAATGAGCGGGGGAACTAAGGAGCCTGAGCCAGGAGTGAAGGATTGAATGAGAGAAGCATTGAGGCTGAGAAAGGCGGCGTAAAGAGAGTGACGGAGTGAGGGTACGGGGGAACACGGGAGTAAGGGAGTTGAAAGAGGGAGGAAGGAGGAGTGGGAATGCAAGGAGGGTGAAGGAGGCTGGACAGAAGGAACAAAGGTGTAAGAAAAGGAAAGAAGAAACGCTTCTATTAAAATTTTTCTGATCAAACCTTTGTAACATTTGATGGTACCATTGCTTTTTTATTTACAGTCATTCATCACGAAGACTTCAGAATTTCAAATATACTTTGGCACCCAGAAGAGGTAATTAAAATGGATTTTATTTTTAGATAGTGCGTTAGCATCTTGGTTCAGTAACTCATATTGAGACAATGTTACAATGTAGTATGTTTGTGCTTATGTATGGATATCAAGACTAATACCCTCTCGCTGGGTTAAAACTTTTAACCTAATTAAACCGTTGTTTTGAAGGATGAGAACACATGCTTCTGTTTGGCCGTCGGGGATGAAAGAAAGTCACTCAGTCTTCAATGCATAGGGCCTCTAAAAAGTTTTAGTTAGTGCAATCTTGTGGCGAGCTTTGTGATATGGGAAGACCATTCTACTAAAGCATCCCGCATGGTTGGAACCTTTTATGCCGTTTTATTTCGTAATGATCTTCAATTAAGCTGCTCCGCCTGCACTGTGTTAAATACAATTGCTTTTATCTCTGTAGAGTATAATCGAAGTCACAAGTATAGGTGGGCATCATTTATGCAAAACCTGAGCAGGAAAAATACAAAGAGAACAAGAACTGACACATGCACTCACAATGTAGAAAAAGGATTTACGGTCATGGCTTAATAACCTTTTACTCCCAAGGTCTGACTATGATTTCTCCCCTCTAGCTGCCACACGTTTCCTTGTAAATTGGTTACGAGAATTTGATATTCAATCATAGTAACAACTTCTACCTGATAAGTTTGAGTATTCTCATTACCTGTTTGCTGGATCATGTATGGATATTACAGGAAGAAGTTACAGGTTGATCACTTCTGGAAGTTAAAGGGTTAAATGGATACTCCTAAATCAACGTGACGGTAATCATGGAAGTATTACCATAGATATTACAACAAACTACACCTACTACACCACATAACAACAAACTACACCTACTGCACTTTCTTCTCGATTGTATTATGGAACAAGCGTTGTTTTGTCGCTTTGATAGTGTAGAACCTTGGTCTATATTCGTGACGGTAATCATGGAAGTATTACCTTAAATCAGATCTCCGCAAGGGGGGGGGGGGGGACGGAACTGAATAAACTAGTTCTCGGTAAATAATTCGGTGTATAATTTATTCAGTTCCAGTCCTTACACAGAAACCTGAATTTGGAGTATCCATGTAAGTCACGACTAATGATTTCCGTTAACTGTATATAACTCTACAGGCATGGGCATTTAAAAAGTGACGAAGCTGCTTCAAAAAAGTGGATATAAACATTAATCCACAGGACTTATTTTATACACAAAACATAATAAATAACTAGATATAAGTCACATGACGCTAAGCAACGATATAAGCATCAACTACAAGTACACAACACAACTAAAGAGACATACAAACACTCTCAGGTAACTAACACGTAAACGCGATACACCCAGGAAACGCAAACGGTAGTATTCACCAGAAATAGAGCAAATGACGCTAGACTAATTTTCCTTACTACATGATGTGTCATCAGAAGACAGAGCTGAATAACGTGCACGTATGCGCTAGATTTTGTCCGCGGAAATACATATTTTGAGTCTTTCGCATGAATGATTACCTATTCTGTTGCTTCGAGGTGTTCGTTTTCCTTGCCGCTTCTCTTTTACAGGACAACCTCCAAAAACTTGGTACACCCCCTGAAAAGTTTCAAAAATTAATTTACTCCTTAAAACCTCTGGAAATAGGAAAGTTCCTTCGACGAAAACAGAGTTCCTCGGTTTTAAAAGTCAGCCCTTACTATTTTCCGTTAATCTCGCTAAATTTTAGACCAAGGACACTTGAGCTCGCGTTGTTGACGGCAACCCGCTGACGTAGCATTTCATTATTCAGCTCTGTCTCATCAGGAGTACCTTTTTTTCCCTATAATGTCATCTCCGAACTGCTCCTTTTACTTATGTCTCTTTCTAGCCGCATTCTAACCGAATCGTGTTACCTATTTCAGGCTCAAGCCCTAGCCGTGATAGACTGGGAAGGAGCATGCTGGGGGCATCCATTTGAGGACCTGGCATTTTTCTGTTTTCCGTTCCATTTTCCGGCTGCGTTGGAATTTACGCCTGTTCTAAAGATTGGTAAACTAGTTGCGATAAGATCTAAAGAAAATTATGCGATAGGAATTATTCTTGTATTCAATTTCATACTGTCAAGGAGCCGTTTCCGGCCACTTTTTTGCCTTCGATATCAGGTGACGCGTAGTGCCGGGTGGCAATATCAACAAGTGTACTTTGATAGAAGTAAACCACAAGGGAATGAGTTAACTGAGTCTGTTGTCGATTTGTTTTCTTTAAAGGACAACATAGTATACAAGATATGACCGACTTCATGGACTTCTATGACCAGTATCGTTTAAATAGTTATTCCTTGGTTAGGAACAGATGACTGTTATTTGCAGAATTGAATCATACAATTTTTCTATTATAAGATCCTAGTTCGGAAAATCATAGTTTGGAAATTCTGTCGACGAGAAATTCGGCAATTAAATGACTAAATATTTTCATAGGTTTAAACTGCTATGAACTAATATTCTCTTGCCAGCGGCTAAGAACACATGACTTTTTTTATCAATTACACGCAAATGTGTCAAACCAAAATTTATATCCGCTAGATACAATGAAAATATGAAGTTCATATATTTTGAACTGTGGTTATAGATACGTATGATGCACGATCCTCGCAGTAGAGAGCGCTATTTATGCAATAGCGAAAATCAGACCTGAAAAAAACCAGGCCTGTACGGGATTCGAAACACTGACCTCTGCGATACTAGTGTAGCGCTCTACCAATTGAGCTAATAAGCCAACTGGGAGCAAGCCGTTAAGTTGGCTTGTTAACTTTATATTCGTTACATATTTTATATTTTATATTCGCAGGTTATTACTCAGAGGGGATACCCAGTGAAGAGGCATTGTTGTCTTTCTACTGTGATCTCACTGGAAACAGTCTTCCTCTTCCAAACTGGAAATTCTTCATGGGGCTTGTGTTTTTTCGTGTCATCGTAAATATTCAGGTATGTTCCGCATTAGCCTCACTCCTGTGACAAATGCTCGCGCATGTTTTCAAATACCATCATTAGACTTTGACTATCCGTGTTCTGTCTCACTTCGATTCTGCAGCAGAATAATTATGAGCGTGTGCATAAAGGTTGATCGACTCTTTCATTAAACTTGTTAGTGTACCGTTCGTTTCAACTCCCGTGTGAGCTAAGTATTTTAAGGTAATTTTTTCTTCGAACAAAGTTAATAAAAAAAAAAAAAAAAAGTCTTTTTACAGGATTACACAATTACCGGTAAACCAGTAGTTTCCATTGTGGTCCTTGCAAACAAATGAAACAAATGGTCTAAATTGAACATAACATCATTAAGAACCCCAACCGGCCGGAGGCAAACCAGTTGGCTATTTACAAGCGTGGCTAAGGATCTGAACTCGGGGCTACCGTAAAACAAATCTAGTGGTCAGGGTGGGACTCGAACCCGGGAGCGGCGGATTACGAGTCCGACACTCTAACCACTCGGCCACACTGCCTCATAATGTCGTAATGGAGAAAACCACGAAATACCTACCCGCCATGGAGACCGAAAATCTTAAAGAAATCAGTAGTAATCAACAAACGAGGAAAGATCGATGGGAATAATGCGAAAGCAAATGACAAATTCATCGCAAGGATTGTGATAAATGCATACATACATACACTTTATTAAGCATCCCTAAAGAGGGCTTTTCAACATCAATATTAAAAAGAAAATTAAAGAAATAAATAAATAAATAACTCCGACGAAGGGCTAACGTTCGAAACGTCAGCTTTTGTAATCGTTACGGTGGCCAATTTACCACTTCAACTTTGTTGATATATCCAAATTATTAAGTTTGGTCATGTTCCTCATGTTTTCGCTTAGAGCACAACCAAGCAAGAACATTCCACTGATCACCGGAAAATTTTCTTGTTGCTTTGCAGACGGTTGTTTCTCAGGTTTGCGATGCAGGTGGCAGTGAGTTTCCAGTCACTATTAAGAGCATGTCTGATATGTTGGAGCCACTTGTAGAGCATGCGTGCACAATCGTTGGGCTCTAGTAACATGATAAAAGCGCGGTTTGCTTTGCAAAAAAGTGCTGAGTTACACGTCATTAAAAACAACGGAAACCTTGTCGTATTTGAATTCATTACTCACTTTTGTTATCTCTTTATACACCGAATCGAAATATGGCGTCCAATTTGAATTGCCATTGTTCTGGACTTACTAGCCTCTCACACACGTGATAATCCCTTTGTGTTTCCACGCGAAGACGAGGCTAGTAAGTCCAAAACAATGGTAATTCAAATTGGACGCCATATTTCGATTCGGTGAATTGTCCAAACAAAAATATATATCTATATCTGAGGGCCCTAAGTGCAAAGTTAAAACTGAGATTTTTTCCCCTTTTGCACCAAGGAGTCATTCAGAAAAAAGTTTTTTGACTTTGTATTGGACGCTCGTTTGTCTGCCAAAAACCACAACTTTTCAGTCCAAAACATCTTTATTCGAAAAATTAGTTTTATTCGGTTACAAAATCGTGTAAAAGGATGACAAGAATGTGCGAATCCTTCTCAATTTTTTTCCATATCCATAAGACCTGATATGTCGTTTATATGTTACTTTTTAGCGATATTTGTTTAAGTATAAAAGACAATTAAATTCAGTACTAAAGAAAACCAGATTCTGCTGGTTAAGTTCGGTTTTACATCATTAAGTAATTACAAAAACAATGTTTTTGCCCATAATTACAGAAAAATCATTTTCTTGATACTGTTAGGCTTATCTGATTTTTCACAATATCTGAATTTCGTTTGCTTAACTTTTTCCTCATAACTCGGGACAAGAAATTATAATCTGTTGCTCTGGAAATGTAACTTTCTCGCGCAAGTATAGTGGTATTGAATATTTAACTAGTACGAGAGTGATCGCCGCAACGAACACTAATTAAGTGTTAGTAAAATTAAAGCTTGAAAAAAAATTCAGGTTACGGTACTCGTAATCTATTCGCTAGTTAATATTGAGTAATAATATTGAGTAATAATATTGAGTAATAATATTGAGTAATAATATTGAGTAATAATATTGAGTATTGAGCTTAAACAAAACAGAATAAAAACGAGAGCCTGTGAGTTTCTTAATATTCGAACGACTTGTATACTTCTGCTAAACTCGACAACAGAAAAATTTTGAATGAATTTTATCTGATAAATGCTTCGACGAAAACACATCAACACGAGAAAACGAAACACTGTAATACTAAACTCAATATGGTTTTTTTTTAATTCTATCATTCTATAGATATTTCGAATTTTTTCTTAAATTCCTTCTTACTTTTTAATTTTGTTTTCAGTCTTCCCTTGACTTAGCAGCTCTGCTTAAAGGACAATGCTCCTGGCGTCATGCCGATATAGAGCCATTTCAAGAGCGTCAAAATTTACCTCTACCTCTCTAAGACCACTCAGTTCTTTACTCTGAAAAGCACTGTTGTTAAATTCAATCTTGTCTAAATCAACTGGCTCGTTATTTTCCGCCTCAGTGGGTGGAAACCTTGTAGGTTTTGGCAAGGGAGCAATTTCGTTTTTATTCGAGTCCTTCATTGGCTGATCTTTGTCAAGAATGATCATCTCATCATTGTCCTCTTTAAGTGAATCATCGCCTTCTTCTTTTTCAAACACTTCATCCTCAGATTCTTCTATTAAACTGTTAAAGGATGGCACATTGTAATAATCCCGAGATTCATCGAGGACGCTGAAGTCCAAATATGGGTTGTCCTTCTGCATCATCTCCTCCAGTCTCTCTCGGATTAGGGTAAAAGTTGGTCGATCGAATGGATTTTCTAACCAGCATTCAACCATCATATCGTACCTGTATTAATTCAATTTAAGGATGTTATTCATTTTAAAGTTTCCTGGTACCGACAATTTCTCGTCCATTGCATTTTATGTATTTGATTCAATGATAATTGTTGTGACCTAAAATCAGATTATGGTAGGAACAAAGTAAAATCGTAAATTGAGCATTGACATAACTATATCTTCCAGCTTATGTCAGATAAAGAAATTGGTTTTCGTTCTGATATCAATTGGTATTAAACCAGTGGTAAGGCAGTTCATGGCCTATTGTTTTGAACCGAAACTTATTATATCTTGGCATTACTGGAATTTCGATTCATGTGCGATTTCATTGCTTTAGCGTCAAACGAAAATAACCTGCTTACTGTACTTACATTTCATTGTTACAGATGTCTGGCTTTTCCATCCGATATCCATTTTTAAGTAGACGAAGCAACTCTCTGTTGTTTACTGTAGGGTATGGTGTTCCGCCTGCAACAGGACGCATCAGAGATTTTCATTATAAGTTGGTGTGAGGCTATTCCTCAATAAGTCGTTATTGTTAATTCCATTCCGCAGTTCTACGTGCAGGAGCATAATGCTTTAGCAGCTTGCAATTCCTTCATCATATGTTAAGTTGTTAAATAGTTTCTGTTTCGAATTTTGCTTCACATGGTAATCGTTGTTATGTTCCCAGGTTATTATGGTTTGCAAGGATGAAAGGTCGACATCGTGTGTAACGCTCTCCGCTGTTATTAAACTTTTTGGGTATCGAAGGCTGTACTCGTGTTACTTCGACGCTTTTCTTCGATTTACGTGTCCGACCCGGACAATTCCACAGCCTTGTGGATTCGACTCAGCATTGCTTTAGTTTTGCTTTAGTGCTCCATAGCCTCAGAAACTAAGAACAAAACTTGTTCAGCCAATTGTTTAGAAACAAGAACCAATCGCTAATTTCTTCCAGAGGTTTTTTTTTTTTTTTTTCAGTAATGTCCTGAATTTTGATTTGCTGTGAGGTCCTATTGGCTTCTTTCACATTCTCTTAAGATTGGACTGGCTTAAATACTACAGACAACTAGCTTTATTAGATTCATCAATATATTAGAATAATTTTAAGAAGTCTTCCCCTTACCTAATGTGACCAGCTCCCACAGAAGAACGCCGAAAGCCCACCTAGTTGTAAACATAAAATGAACGATTAGCATTCCATTTTTACGAGCAGCCGAGAAAGCGAAAAGCCTTTAAAACAGAAATCTTACTCACACATCACTTTGAGTTGTGAAGGTTTGATCAAAAATGGCCTCAACTGACATCCACTTCAAAGGAAGTTTCCGGTTTCTCTTTGCATGGTAAACCTTCTCTTCATAAACGTGGCGAGTCAGACCAAAATCTGCCACCTTAGCTATCTTCCTCTCACCAACAAGAACGTTGCGGGCCGCTAAATCCCGATGCACGAATCCTTTCCTCGCCAAATACTCCTGCAAGATTAAAAGTTAACAAACAAGAATTCTTTATCATTAAAAAGAATACATTCACTCAAAAAGGCTAAACTTGAAATAGCTCTATATTTTTTGGAAAACAGTAAGAAGAGAAGCAAAAAAATTAATGCTGTGATACTACACTTTTTGCGGATGACCTTAAGGGTTCTTTCCACCTATCCTCTCGATCTATTATCTAGAATGATATTTGATTAATGGGTTTCTACTTAAGTACTTCTAAAAATGGGACGGCTAGATCAATCTCTCTGGCGGTTTCAGGTTAATGGGGGTGCATCCTACGTTGGTGTCTAGTCGTTTCATACCCATGGAAGTTTTGCATTCAGTCGCTCCGTGCCCAAATTCATACGATTTGTACCCAGCTTGTATTGGTTCGTACCCGACCTGCTGGTCGATTTGTACCCGTCCCAACATTCAATAACACTCAAAATCCAGGATATCTCTCGAAATAACCAACGTGCGAGCACGTGAGCGGGTGTCCATTTGTGCATACGACAAGATATTAAAGACACAAACAAATAAGAAAGAAGTAAAGCTCTGTAGTGGATGCTAGTTAGTAACCTTCTTAAGCATAATCACTAAATCACTGCCTTGTCCAAGGTAAGTATAATATTTTTGATAGGACAGTCCATTTTTTATACTCATGACATTTCGAACAATAACAGCAAACTGTTAGTCTAGTGACTCTTGTAAGGTAAGCATCAAATTGTTGCTGAGTTGATTCAAACGAATCAATGTCTCACCATTCCTTCGCTGATTTGCCAGGCAAATGCTAAAAGGTCTCCTGGGGTAAGAGTCTCCTCGTCAACAACAACTTCTTTATGATCCTCATCTTGGTTCATTCCTTTATTTTCCATTCCTTTATTTTCCATCCCTTTTTCTTCTGTTTTTGATGAAAATGATAGAATTTGAATGGTTTCATCATCATCTTTTGGCGCATCAGGGCTGTTGACATAAATGCGGTCACTCCTTGTGGCCTGAAACGAAATGAAATAGAGAATTTCAGTTTCTCTGAATTGCTGCCTATTAAACTTTGGCAATTGTTCAGATTTAATTTCGATAAAATTGCGCAATTCTTGGTTGTCTTTTAGGAGTTTTCCAAAGGATATTTCAAATCGCATTGGCTTTCTTAAGACTAATTTTTCATTATCACACATAAAACATGAATACGCAATGATCAAAACAGAAAGAAAAAAAAATTTTTTACACTACTGTAAATAATTTTTTTTTTCATTTAATGATTGTTTTTACTATTCAGTAGCGAGTCTCAACAACAGCAGTATTCATAATAGCGGTCCCGTAAACGCACACCGAAACGAAGCGCACATAATTATTGAAGGCGGGAACCGAAACGCATACATTACACCTACCACTGTTGTTCTTTCCCCCAACTGTTTGTCAAATACGTAAGTCTCGCAGTATGTGGAACGATACGGACCACGTGATTCGTCACCAAGATATTCTTTTACCTAATGAGACAAAAAAGTAGATCTTCTTAAAGCGCGGAAACACATCAATCTTTAGGATGGGTTTCGAAATTTCATTCAGACTAGATAATTTAACACTTAAATAGAGGTTTTGAACAGCAGCCGTGTTGGATGGCAGGAACAATGAAAATATTTTGCATAAGAAAGAAATTTTTTTCCCATGGGTAAAATGATCTATTGTTCCTGCCATCCAACATGGCTGCTGTGCAAAACCTCTATTAAACAGTCATTTATAATCGAAGAAAAATAATGTTGAAAATTGCACGAAACAGTCATTAATTTATAAGCTAGGTAGGGAAAATGCTCCTGATTCGATGGAACTCTACGAGCTACCTCATAGCTCAGCCGACTATACTCTTGAGCGACTCATTATTTGTAACCCTGCATACATGATCATTCATCTCGTAGATATAGTTAAAGAACTGCGAACTTTGCCTGGAGATTTTTTAGTCATTGTTTCGAAAATCGCCATTAGAGAGGATCAACTCAGCAGAGTCCACCCTCACCTCACCAGCTCCGCACGTATTCGTAAGGAAATCTATATAAATCTTATTGGACGTTTTGTTGTGTGGTATCGCTGAGTATTTTTATGAATTGTGCCGTATTTTAACTAGCCTGTAAGGCAAGGCAAAAAACAAACAACTCGTAAAAATACTCAGCGATACTACACAAAAAAACGTTTAATATGAGATTTATTATCCAACACGCCGAATTGGTATTTCAGTGTGGACCAATTTCGGGGATATTTCTGGAGTACAAATGTCGCGTGATATTTGTACTCGTCTCGCGCGTTATTTGTACTCTACAAAGCACATTTGGATACTAATTCAAGTTATTTTGGGAATCGCGATATCTGAGTGGAGAGATGACACCACAAAGGATGTCTACAGGACCTCGACGCAGGTTTCGTTTACAGTGTTCTCACATCACCTGGGGGTTTTCAATGAAAACATCATATGAAAGTGGTTTAGCTTGCTATCTTGATGCTCTCTCGCGTCAGGCGAATACCTTTCCTCGACGTTTTCGTAGGTAATGCAAAAGGTCTCCGTAAGGAATATATTCAACAAGCAAAAACATTGGTTCCTCTACAGTGCAACAGCCCAACATATTGACAATATTTTTGTGCGTTCCCACGGCTTTCATTAGCTGTATCTCCTCAAGAAATTCTCTGCGCTGATCGCTATCTGCCATTCCTGTAATTAAAAGTGATGATTACAAATGACTTATGCCTTTAATTGTCCACTTCCAGTAGGTTATAACAGCCAATGCAAAGAAAAATTCTGTATCGCCTCCCGGTTAGCTCAATGGATAGAGCACTGGACTGATGTGCGGGAGGTCGAAGGTTCGAGCCCCAGCCTGACCAACACTCAAGGTCTTAAAATAATTGAGAAGAATATGCTGCCTTTCTATAACATCAAAAAATGGTTTAGATATTCTACTCTTCTCGGATAGGGACAAGTAAATGGAGGTCCCGTCTCCTGCAGGGCTAGGGGTAGGAGACGTTAAATTCCCACGCACGAGATTACTGTGTGATGAATGTCCTCCACTGGGTTGGGATGGGGTGGGTTCTTGTCTTGCGTTTCATACATGAGCCTCTGGCTCGAGCAATATGGGTAACCATACCCCAAGTAACGACATTAAACTTTGATTACTCTATTAATATTACTATTACTATTACTATTACTATTACCATTACTATTACTATTACTATAGAATGAAAATCACAGCTGGCAGGAGGCACGCTGGTTGGCTATTTACCAAGCACAGCAACTAGACACTATACCGTGGACAAATTCAAAGAGAAACAGAGTGGGGACGTGTAACCAAAGAAACCCAGTTTAGGGATTGTTTATTCATTAATCAGAACCCCTCCCTCTCTTCCCTTGAGAGTCTTAATAACTTTATCTGAGTCGCTTTAGTTCCCTGCAGACTAAGTACGTAGGCAGACTCAGACTAAGTAGTACAGGGTCACTGAGTCTCGCTAAACACTGAGTATTCCAATGTTTCGAGTATACACTACGCACAATTTGTTCGTTTGTCCGGTAACCATACCTTAAAGGGTGTGACTCCGATTTCCTTATCTCTTGGGGATGTAGTTCGTTGAAATTTAAAGTATGTGATATAGTTTTTGTTGATTTTTGGAAGGACGCTTTTATTTAGGTATGAGAACATTACATAACTTCAACTGACCATGTAGCATTTTAACTGCCACAATAAGTCCTTCCGTCTGCTTGAGCGTGTTTCTACCCGTGGGGCTTATGGGAGGCATCATTGAGAGTTTCCGTGATGGCGACGTAGACTCCTTCAGGACCCCCTTGTACACCTTTCCAAAGGCCCCTTCTCCAAGCTCCTCCTCCAGGGTCACTGAGTCTCCATCTACTTCCCAATGATCAATCATTAAAGCATTTTTGCTGCCAAAGCAAAAAAATTAATGAGTGAAAGATGAATGGAAAGTCGATTAAACGTGACTGATTGAAAAGTTATTGAAATTTATGAAATAGCTGGTGAAGATAGTTTTTCGTAACTATGTAGCGATAGTTCATTGTGTACCGGTAAAATTGGTTTTAAGGACATACCCTCTGACACGTCCTTTAGCTCTCATCTGTCTTTGTCTTTCGTGGTAACACCAAATAAGTAGCGCCGTTGCTATCAATATAGCTAATACTACTCCTATAACAATCCCAGTTAGTTCAGCTGTGGTTATTGGATCAGACAGAGGATTTTTACCTGAAAATGATGATAATCATCATCATCGTTATCATCATTAGCGGTCTAATCATCGCCTATGTCGGACGTATTCTTACCAATATCATACACTTCATTAGGGAGATAATACATATAAGAAAATATTTAACATAAGAAAGAGTTCGAAATGTTTATGTAGTATGAGATAAAAGCACCGCATGAATTGAGAAATTTGTGTCTTACGGAGCTGTATAAATTTTTCTATTAGTGCTTTTCGATTGAATGTCGCAAACTGATAATGAAGGAGCAGAAAAAGTCGCGTGGAGTCAATGGGAACTGAGAGGGAAGGTAACAAACTCCCCCTAGTGCAAAAACACGAAGGAGAGAAAGGAATGGTTTTGGTTTTGAATCTACTTAGTTGAGAGGATGGCGCGGGATTTCTTGCAACTCTTGTCTCAAAGATTCCAATCAAAAATAAAAGTATAACAGTTACTGGTTTGTGATTTCCAGGCAAGCGAGATCTTGGCATCTGCACCAGTAACCCCAGACACAACGAATACCGGAGTAACCTGGCAAGACACAGATAAGTTAGTCAATTCCATATTAAGAGCTTGCTTGTGCGTTCAAATAGCTCAGCTAGCGCGCTTGCGAGCTAGAGCTCCGCTATCACTACACAGCCCAAAAAGTTGCGCGATATGACTCTTTTTAAGACTCCCACTAGCCTTCTAATGGCGGAAATGGCATATCTCAATGTTCCTCTTACATGTGAAACTCGCATCGTTCAATTCTACTTTCTAAATTTCTATGTTCATCTAATGTTAATAATAGATATCTCTCTTCAAAAAGAACTAAATTACTTTCTTATTGTATGTGAGGAGACAAGTAGAGATTCGCTTGCACAAACGTGTTACGGTAAAATACCTGAAATTCGACTCCATCAACTCTACTGATTCCATTAATTGTTACATTGGTACCAGTCTGCCAAAGAGAAAGCACAAAGACGTCAAGTCATAAAAAGTGGATTTTTCGAAAATGAGCATGCACAATTAAATTAACCCAAACTTTGACAGCAAGCGAACGACTAAGTAATAGTTGGTTTTGTACAGAGCCCAGGAAGCAAGTTCAAGGGACACATCTGCCTCGATGTGTGTAAAATATCGCCAAGTCCACCTGCATCAATCTATTTGAAAATTGGCACAAAACCTCACAGGAGATCAAATTAGCCAGGATAGATAGGTAAAAATCGCCTCATTATGTTGCCGTTCGCCAAGAAATCCTTTCGTCGAGCCAGTACTGAGCGCGGTCGGTGTCTTTGTTGAGATGTAGGCCTTCTTAATCAAAACTTCTCTCGAGAGAGACGTGGCCTTTCCAGGTCAGTGCTCATCTCGATTTCTGTTGCATGAAACGAAGAGGAGTACGTCTACTTTCCCCGGATGGGATGCTAGACCATCATTAGGTTATTCCTGGCATTCCGCCAGGCTTCCCTTACATTTCGCAGGTATTCATCCTCGCTCTTGGGTTGAGACAATGGTCTCAAGACGCGGAGTTTAACGTGTTGATTGCAATACTTCGTGTTTAGTTTTGCCCTCTCCGCGCGGTACTGGGTTTAGTATGCATATTATGGTAAGGACCATGTGCTCTAGTTTGTTGTTGACGTTTGGTTTCGTTTTTTTGTCGCGTTTTCATCTGATCTACAAATATTTCAAACCAGATCTTACGATTAAGACCAAATTAAATCAGATCATTATTTCGAATCGGATTGTACGGATTGAGACAAAATAAATGGAGTTAAAGGATCAGGTCGAACATTTATCCTACAGAACGTACTAACCGTTAAACCACCATGAATTTCTTTTTTGAGTCGTACAGAAATTTAGAGGTAGAAATTTAGAAATGGCAAGCTAACATCTTTCCAACACCGTCGCCCTTAAAGTGTGTGGACGTCACTACAGATTTCGTGGGGAATTGCAATTTTGTTTCCAACCTTTTTTTCAACTGGTAAAAGTCATCTCCCTTACCGTTGTGGTCTCGGTGTTCAAAAGCGTTTCCCTCCTTTTCCGAAACGGGGGATTTGTCGCCGCTAATTTATAAATGTAGTGTTTTACATCACTGTGTGTGAAAAGTGGCTTCTCCCAGCTCACTGTCGTGAGGAAAGTGTTGTTGGCAGTAGGGAAAATCTCATCATACTTCAAGCCATTAACCTGAACAAGCTCCTCCCTGGGGCCTGTTTTGAGCAAGATATAAATTACTAAAGTTAAGATCAACAGCGATTGCATCAGTTAAAAATATGGGATAGAAGTCTCCTTTTACACAGAGGTGATCAAAATATTCATCGCACTGATAACTTTGAAAATCCTTAAACGAAGTCTTTCAGGGAAATTAGCTGAAACAAAATGATGAACGAATAACTGACAGATGAAATGCAAAAGAGAGGTCACTTACGGGGCGCAGTCCCTCTTTTTTGTACCATTTTTTGGGTGATGTGTCTGTTGCTGTAAATAGGTGTAACCTTAAAATTTAAAAACAAACGTTTAAAGACTTGGTTTTATTGAATTCAAAAAATGCCTTCGAGAGATACCACTGAAGTCTAGGAAGATACATGCTCAAAGAAAATAGGTTTATCTCCAATGTAACAAATTCACTGGCTGTTCTTAAAAGCTTTTCTTTCTAAAAAGAGTCTCACGCTGTACACATTTATAACGTTGGAAGAAAAAAAATTTCTTGATGAATTTTAACTCTTGTCAAACGTCGATCCGATTTGCACTGTTGGAAAATAGAAAAGGTTCAAACTGTAACCAATGCCAATCTCAATATACCTTCACAATGACGCTTTCATGCGGGAATATTCCAGATACCTGCAGAAATGTCAAGTCCTATGAAAGGAAACGGTGAAAAAGGTTATTGAATGAAAGCGCATGGCAAAATACGACAAGCAATTATGGTGTTGTTATCACTATGACAACGGCTATTGCCAAAATTCTCTTTCTTATAATAACTTTCTTCCTTATATTCATGACCAACCACCGTCCAACCTTTCTGCCACTTTGGTGAAGGTAATAAAAATTGATCCGTTTAGACCCCTCATTGTCCCTTACATAGGACGAACAGGTTACGTTACACACGCTCATCTCATCCAAACTTACATCTCCACTTTTGGAGCATCCTAATCGGCGATTGTCCCTTTGTAACGGTGAACAAGAAAGCTCATCCCTTAAATAACTTCCGTCCAATTCATAGGATACTATGTAAGAGCGCACAGTGCTATACTTGAATGGCGGAGGTTCCCAGGTGAAATTGACGCTGAAAGTGTTGCTTTCTTCATCTTCTAGAAACAAACCTACTCGTAAGTTTTGCACCTGTATTTCCTGGTTGTCAGGCCCTTTGGAAGGAAAAAAAAAAAAAAGGTATGTGGCAATTAACCATGCACTAATATTCAGATGCCATATGCTCTAAAAATGCTATCAAAACAGGATTTTGAAGCTCCTATTACTGCCTTTCGTCTTTTTTTTTAAGATTTTTTCTGCGCTAATATCAATATTCATTTTCATCAGCGCAGAAACTAAAATGTTACAAAAATCTAACTGAAAAAAAAACATGAGATTACAACTGATGAAGGTCTCGGACCGAAACGTTTTTTATTAAACTTTTTAGATTTGTTATTGAGTATGTGTCTTCCTTCACTCGAAGTTGTCGGTCCTCGTATGCCACATTACTTCTATATATATATATATATAACTGCATGTGCACTTTTGTCTGCTGGGACCAGTAGCTTGGGTTCGTTCTTGATGCGGTTGGTGTCTTCTTGTAAAATTCAAGCAGGTGAACAGCCCTTTCCTCAACAAACTAAAAGAAGTTTTTTTCCGACTACCACACATTATACCCGCACTACTATTTGTATCGAGCACTGTTTCACGGACACCAAGTTTAATCCCTCTCTCTCTCTCTCTCTCTCTCTCTCTCTCTCTCTCTATATATATATATATATATATATATATATATATATAATAAGTTAAAAGGCCTCGAGCCAACAGTGACGCCGCGCCAGAAGGATCCAAAAGGATTCACAGTCCAAACCTCGATAAATGGTAGGAGAAGTAGTGTGGCACACGAGGGCGGACAACTTCTATATATATATATATATATATATATAAATGTAAAAATGTAAAAAACCTTATCTTTGAATCGCAGAGTGCTCTACAATCATATGGAGCCTTGTAAACGATTATTTAGGAAAGTAAAAATTAAAACTTGATACTACAGATCTGTTTCGAAAGGAAAAGTCCTCTCTCGTCAGTTGGACTCCACCTGACGAGAGACGACTTTTCCTTTCGAAACAGATCTGTAGTATCAAGTTTTAATTTTTATTTTCCTAAATAATCGTTTATATATATATATAGATATATGCAGTTAGATATAGCTCTTTGGCATACAAAGCTTTGCTTTCATGTCCAAATTGAGCACTCTACCTAGGATGAGTCATTGCTGTTGCAATTGCGCATGCTCACTAGTTTACTCTAGTTTGAGCACTCTGGCGTGGCTTAGACGACACCACAAATGTTGGGTCGTTTGGGGGGACCCTGTCGGTTCTCCTCCATCCTAGCATCAGCACTGCACTGATGAGGCCCAGAAGGCCGAAACAGTACTGTCTGCAGTTAGTTAGATATATATATATATATAGAAGAAGTAATGTGGCACACGAGGACGGACAACTTGAAGCGAAGGAAGACATATACTCAATAAAAATTCTAAAAAGATTAAACTTTATGGACTTTTTATTGAGTATATGTCTTCCTTCGCTCGAAGTTGTCCGTCCTCGTGTGCCACACTACTTCTCCTACCATTTATCGAGGTTTGGACTGTGAATCCTTTTGGATCCTTCTGGCGCGGCGTCACTGTTGGCTCGAGGCCTTTTAACTTATTATATATATATATATAGCTCTTTGGCATACAAAGCTTTGCTTTCATGTCCAAATTGAGCACTCTATCTAGGATGAGTCATTGCCGTTGCAATTGCGCATGCTCGCTGGTTTACTCTAGTTTGAGCACTCTGGCATGGCTTAGACGATACCACAAAGGTTGGGTCGTTTGGGGTGACCGTCTCGGTTCTCCCCCATCCTAGCATTAGCACTGCACTGATGAGGCCCAGAAGGCCGAAACAGTACTGTCTGCAGTTAGTTATATATATATATATATATATATATATATATATAGAGAGAGAGAGAGAGAGAGAGAGAGAGAGAGAGAGAGAGAGGGATTAAACTTGGTGTCCGTGAAACAGTGCTCGATACAAATAGTAGTGCGGGTATAATGTGTGGTAGTCGGAAAAAAACTTCTTTTAGTTTGTTGAGGAAAGGGCTGTTCACCTGCTTGAATTTTACAAGAAGACACCAACCGCATCAAGAACGAACCCAAGCTACTGGTCCCAGCAGACAAAACTACCAACTTCTACAAACTTGAACCCGCAGAATACAACGATCTTCTAGAAAAAAACGTAACAAAATCCTACAAGAAAGCCCTCCCCACAACAACGCAAGCAATCCATAAAACAAACAGACATCGCGACAAAACTCCAAATCGATGACAGGATAGACACCACAGCCAACAAAGACGCATTCATAACACTTAAAGACCACAAACCGAATTTCTCAAACAAACCGACATGCCGCCTGATCAACCCAGCGAAATCCGAAATAGGCAAAGTGAGCAAAGAGATCCTCGACCGCATCAACACCAACATCGCGAGAAAAAGCAACTTCAACCTATGGAAAAACACCTCAGCCGTTATCAACTGGTTTCGATCTATAGACAACAAATACAACTCTAACTTCGTCTGCTTCGACATAGAAGAATTCTACCCATCCATCAGCCTACACCTCCTAAACAAAGCACTCAACTTCGCATCTGATTTTGACAACATCACCGCCGACGAAAGAGACATTATTGTTCATGCCAAAAGCTCGATTTTTAATCCACAAACAGCAACCCTGGCAAAAAATAGGCAACACTAAATTTGACGTAACCATGGGCAGCTTCGACGGCGCCGAAACCTGTGAACTTGTCGGAAACTTCCTCCTGTCCCAGCTACGGAATCTCAACATAAACATTGGTCTTTACCGAGACGACGGACCTGCCACAACCGACGCCACACCCAGGGACACTGAAAATATCAAAAAAGAGATATGCCGCATTTTTAACGCTAACGGACTCCGCATCACCATAGAAGCTAACAAACAAGTAATCAACTTCCTGGACGTCACATTTAACCTCAGCCAAAACACCTACCAGCCATATACCAAACCCAATACCACACTACACTACGTCCACCGCGAAAGCAACCATCCACCGTCCACCAAGAAAAACATCCCCGCCGGCATCAATAGACGCTTATCATCCCTCTCATCCGACAAAACCTCCTTCGAACAAGCCGCTCCCGCCTACCAGAAAGCATTAAACACCAGTGGTTACAGCTACACACTCCACTACGAACCAACGCACATACAAAGTCGCAAGAAGCGCCAACGCAACAACATCCTCTGGTTCAACCCGCCTTTCACCAAGAACACCAGCACTAACATCGGACATAAATTCCTCGCGCTTAGTGACAAACACTTCCCCAAAGATCATAAGCTCCGCAGAATTTTCAACAGAAACACAATCAAAATTAGTTACAGCTGCATGGAAAATACAAAACAAATCATCGACAACCACAACAAAAGAATCCTCACCTCCCACGTAAAGACTAACGCCACCGCCACAACCGACACCTCTACCGCAAACAACAACAAGAAATGCAACTGCCGACAGAAAAACTCATGCCCTCTAGACGGAAACTGCCTCCAACAATCTGTCATATACCAAGCTACCATTACACGTAAAGACAACAGCACGACAGACACATACATCGGGCTCACTGCAAACGACTTTAAGTCGCGCTACACCAACCATACCTCATCATTCAGACACGCAAAACACCGCAACTCCACCGAACTCAGCAAACACATCTGCACACTTAAAGACAACAACATCAATTATTCCATCACCTGGCGCATCCTATCTTCCCACCTGCCCTACAACAGCTCAAGCAAACGATGCAACCAGTGCCTTAAAGAGAAATTCCTAATCATCTGCCACCCAGACCTATCAACACTCAACAAGCGTAACGAACTCGTCTCTTCCTGCCGACACAGAAACAAAGCACTCCTACGCAACAGCTGACTTGACACTTTTCACACTGCATAAGCCATGTTAGTTAACAATTAGTGTAATATATAAGCGATGGTATCGCATTATTCTGCCATCAAAATCCCCTGATGAGTGGGCAACCACGAAACAGGTCTGTAGGGATGCATATGTAGTTGTTTTTTCCGACTACCACACATTATATATATAGGTATACATATATATACATAATACTAATTAATCTTAATTAATTTTAATTAAAATCCCCTGATGAGAGGGCAACCACGAAACAGGTCTGTAGGGATGTATATGTAGTTGTTTTTTTCCGACTACCACACATTATACCCGCTCTACTATTTGTATCGAGCACTGTTTCACGGACACCAAGTTTGATCCCTCTGTATATATATATATTTAACAATTATTCCACAAGCGCGCGCTGGATATGAGATGAAAGATAGCCAACGAGGCGCGTAGCGCCTCGTTGGCTATAATCATCTCATATCCAACAAGCGCGAGTGGAATAATTGTTTTATTAAAAAAAAAGGCCCCAAGATATTAGGCAAATCTTCTCGACTTTATTTTGTAGGAAGAAACCGGATGTTACAATGTACAGATATCAGATTATGGTATATTGGCTCATATACCATAATGGCTAAGCCAATAAAAAGACTTGAATTGCACTATCCAATGATGCAGTTTTTAATAAATAACAATTATTCGTCTCAGGTTCGGTGAATATCGTCGAGTAATCCCCGAGACGAAGTCGAGGGGATTATTTGACAATATTCACCGAACCTGAGGCGAATAATTGTTTTAGTATAATTTCAGTGCTGAACAACAGCGAAATTTCTAAAATCATACCATTTTAGTAACATTTATTGAAATTTTATTTTAATATTTTATGTAAACCGCGTGGAGCGGTTTATATGGCGTCATATAAGGAACCGCTCGACCAATCAGATTGCTGGAAACTCTTTGCTCAGCTCTAAAATTATACTAAATATAAATACATAACTACCAGTGGTAGTTGAAAATGAAGACTTCATCTGCTATAAAAGTGCTGGATGGTAAGACCAGAGCAGTGAATAAAGATGAGTTTCTGGAGTCGGACTAGCTCAAAAACATTTAATGTTTTTGAACTAGTCCGACTCCAGAAACTCATCATATAGATATATATATATATATTCAGGAGCACTCGGTTAGATTATTAAGGGGGTTTGAACCTTTTAGTTTGTGAATAAGGAACAATTAAATAGCAGGATTATATTTGTGCGTTGTCGCTATTTTTCTGCGCATCGTTTTGGCTCAGCAAATGGTGTTTATTGTCGGTGCGAATTCATCTTGTATAACAACAACAGTATGAACAAGATATGAAACGAAGAGGCTGAAAAACATTCTTATTTCTTACTTTGAGGCGTAATAATGATTTTTGAAGTAATTCCTGCGATAAAACTGGCATCGAACATCGGCGTCACCTTAAAAGACAACAAGAATTCAAAAAGATGAATTCTATACAAGGTTTTGATAAATGTTCCGAATAATGCTCCACTTGGGCAGTTCAAGTTTGTGACGGCAGTTGTGGTCTCGTAGGATCTAACGAACAAGGATTAAGCTCCCTTTGATGAAATTAGGGAACGACAAATCTTAAATCAACGAAAATAATATCTTCAAGTATAGCGTATTGGTTAGTAGCATCAAACATCGGCGTCACCTTTAAAGACAGTAAGAATTTAAATAAAAGGTGAATTCTTTTCAAGGTTTTGATAAATGTTCCTAATAATGCTCTACTTGGATAGGACAAGCAGTTGTGGTCTCATAGGATCTAACCAACAAGGATTAAGCCCCCTTTCATGAAATTAGGGAACCAGAAATCTTAATTCAAAGAAAAGAAAATCTCAAAGTATAGAATACTGGTTCCTTACCTCTACTTCTAGATTGTCACCAGTGATTAAGCCATGGATGATAAAAGACATCTTCCCCTAATAAGGTGGTAAAATGGCAAATTATTCTTCATACTCATATTTCACACCCTGTACGAATTTTTGGGATTTAAATGGCTTACTGATGTACTAAGCGATCCATAACGCCGTGGTCCTTCATGGCCATAACCGTTTGTTTCTTTACTCTTCCCCTATTTTTTGGCTGAAATGCTGGATTTTTCAGTATTCAGGTTAACGGAATACTTAACATTAAACACAATTTTCCAGACTTATCAAGTAAAAATGATTCAAATTTAGCGATATTAGGCAACTGCAAATCATTGTTAACGATTGTGTCATTCCGTTTGACAAGCTCTGTATATCAGGAGCCTCTTGTCGAGATGATACAAACCTTTAATTTTTCATCCAAAGTTTTAGGAAATCTCAGTTTACGGTAGCTAAGTTACATTATCATTTCAGATGATAAAACCAAATAATTTTGTATTGTTCCACCGACGCATAACTACAGTTTGTTTGTCCCTTTCTTTCATCTTCTAGGTTAGTTTGCCTTACGTTTTTAGGTCTTACCCCATCAATCTGGAGGTCGAACGTCTTTTCTCTGTCCGGATTCCCTCTTCGTCTGTATATTATGTCGTATTTTGTTACGTTACTTTCATCGAAAAGCGGTTTTTGCCATTCAATCACCACAGTACTTAAGTTAAACGAGTTGTAGGTCAAGTTACGAACGTTTACTGTGTTTTTATCGGGCGCTAAAATGAAATTAAAAAAAAACTGTTAGCTTCGATTGTAATGAACGCCATCTGGGATCTGTGACATTCATTAAGAAGGGTATAGTCTGCAGAGCAGTTGTAATTAGGGCGAGCGAGTGATCAGATTTTCTTAGCGAAAAATGGCCGCCATCTTGGATTTTTATGGCAGCGGAAGGCTGGAGAGAGAAAGTAATTTACACCAAGGGGGTGATTCTGCTCTGACTCCAAATCAAATATGGCGTTCGGATAAACGATCAAGAGCCTACAACGTCAACTCGCTCTCATTAGGCGCCTGCACTGTAGGCTAAGAAAGGTAAGGGGAGAATTTGTCCTGCATTATGCCCGGAAATGGCGTTTTCCGACCGTTCAGTCAGTATTTTGCTAAGAGTTTTATTTCTGCCTGAAGTTTCTGTCAATTCTGACTGACAGGTTGACTAACTTAACAAGCAAAGGAAACAAATAGTACACTATTATACTTACTTGGGGCCGTTTTCGAGAATCTTGTCTTTTTCCCCTTGACGTTGGGATTGGAAAACATAGCTTTGACCTTCGAAATCAAAAACACACGAAGAACATGTGAAATATGGTCAATTTCTGTGACAATTCCGGATGATGTGTCAGAGATTACTCACCATAAAACCTCCCCCAGAAGTCCCGAGAAAATGACAGTTTCCCCGTATATCCGACTGAAAACACTCATTTTTTGTCCATGAAGAATGTCTCGTATCCTAACTTTTGAGTTTGTTGTGAATATCTGATTTTAGCTTGCACTTATGCGAACTATTTTACTGCTCATAGTTATGTCGTTTCCTTCAGTTTGCATGTAAATTTTAATACTTAAGCTCACGAGCACTTCTAAAAGTTGCAATCAAACTCCATTAGCTTGAAATCTTGGATTGATGACACCACCATTCGAGCAATTGGCTCCAGAAAACTTTCTCTTGAAAGCTATTTAATGCGCTCTAGCATTTTTCCTTTTTTACTGAAGAAGAAACCTGAGCATGAAATCCAAAAACCAGGAAAAATATTTGGTTTTAAACGAAAATCACAAATCTAGCTTACCTTTGTTCAAATCTAGCTTACCTTTACCGTTAAAAATTCTTTAGGTCTTATACCCGATAGAAGTATCCTCGGCTTATCCTGCATGCAAATAAGTAGAAATGGTACGTTAGAAAGGTTCCTTTCATGAAAGAAATAATTGAAACCAAATCTAAAGCTGTTCAGATGCATCCCGCCTATATTCCATCGGACAGCAACTAGAATAAGACATGTTAATGGTCGGTTCAAAATTAATGATAGAATTATCCATTTACTGTTTTTACAACAAAGCCACAATTTGTCACACTGACAAGCGAAGCATATCATAACAGTTCACTGAATCATACGAGAACTAATTGTTTCCTTTCTTTCGTTGACAATAAAAACAGAGAATGACGTAAAGTAAATTTGCCTCAAAATCATAAAAATTTGATCTTTAGAAATTTCTGAAACAGCACACACGTTCGACGACACCGCAAAAACGCATTTGACGACTCGAAATCTCGCATCTTGTTGAAAAGTTTCGTAACGCAGGCAATTAGTATGAACATGAATACTGTAAACCCTATCAAGATAAGTGGCAATTATCATACCACATTTATATGCACGACAGGTCTGTGCGGCTGGTATCCCGTCAATTCGTACTCGATGTTGTAGGAGACCAATGTGAAATTGAACACTGGTCCTGTCCACGTGACATTTACAGAGAATCTGCTGGTTCCCAGCTCGCGCTTGAACTCTCCGAACTTTATGTCTTTGATCGCGGTGTCGTGGTAACTCGGGACTGAAATAATTAAAAAACACTATTATTTGGTGGGATAATTCTAAAATTATCACTAGTAATCGCCGCTACCACCAGCGCCTTTGTTTGGAAACTTGGCATATCAACTCCACCCACGCTCCTTCAAATCGTGATGATGGCGGCTTATTACCTAACGCCTATTTACACCTCGTCAGAAAAAGCGGCAGCTAATAAGTGAGCATCTAAAGGGGCCTCCTCTTGCAACGATCAGATCCTCCCTAATGAAGGCACTAGACAAGAGTGTCGTAACGTTGGGTCGATGACATGTGATTTCGGTTACATTCATTAAATCCTTAAACAAGAGTAGCCTCACACCATGTCTGATTGTCCATCTGGTTGCTGTGTGAACTTAAATATAACTATTATGCATTTTGTTTTCACGGATTGTTACTTAAAGAGGACCTAACTGAATCATGATATGAGCTATTTTCGAAATCCTGCAAAATCCCGGTAAACTTGTAGTCGACCACAGCACATCGATTCAGTAAAGCAAATTTGAAAATCAGATCCGTAGGGAAGGGTAATCACAAACCCAAAGGGAAAGCCTGATATTCATGTCCTTGCACAATTAGTCTTTATTCGAGTGCCACGCTCCTAACAAAAGTTTCATATAAATCTTGAGTAATTTCCTATCACCAGTAACTTATCCATTTATCTAGACTTTTCCTTTTTATCCTCACCAGGCGCTGTGATGTTTTGAAACACTTGCACTCCTTTGATCCAGTCGTGTAAGTAATGCGGCGTTACCTAAAGAGAAGTTTAGATAGGATAACTGCTGTATGGATCGTTTAACCCTGAAATTGGAATTGTATTTGAGAGGCATGTCAAATTCTTAACCCCCCTTCCCATCAAAAATACCTGGTTCCACCCATGATAAATAGTCAAATTCGCCTACCCAATATCTGACCAGTGCACCATGCAGTATTCCCGATATGTTAAAGTATGTCTGGTTATTCTGAGAAACAAACGTAGTATAAATATTAGGGTAATGCTAAATAGATTAACAAAAGTTAAAGATTATATTCTTCTCACTTAAAGAATCACGAAATTAGAAAATGTGAAAGAACTAACGTAATCTTATTTTTTGAAAGGTATTGATGATTCCATCAAGAATGGTGTGCGGTTGCTGTAAAGAAGTTAAGCTCTAGATAACTCTAACCTCATGATCCTCAATCATTTGGCCAATCATTTCTTATTAAAAAAGGTAGGAGTTTTTCATGTAATTAAACACAATAATGATAAAAACAACAGCAATGATAATCATAACAACAAGAGATTATAAACTGTTTACAATCTCTTGATAATAATCAATACTTGCATACAAAAACATTTTATGTTGTGGTCTGACTTTTGGCAGACTTCAACACCAATGTAGTCTGGGTCAATCCTTTGTTGGTATTCAGTAATCTTTCGTGTATACGATTCCTTCTTTCTCGTCTCTAAGTTTTCCATATTAATTAGTTCTTATTAACCAAGCGGAAGGTCTGTATGGGAGAATCTTGACCGAGGTCGTCAGTACAGACCGAACGCAGTGAGGTCTGTACCAGCGACCGAGGAATCCATTTAATTTAAAAAAAGAAAAAAGAATACAATTTTTTTTAACCTTAACATATATAAATCTAGCATTTTTGCAATTAAAAATCATACCAGTCTACAGACTATGGAATCCATTTAAGTTTAAAAAAAATAAAGACATATTTTTTTTTTAACTGGCAATGTTTTGAAGTTATAAGTCTCCCATACAGACCGACCTAGCTCGGTTAATAAGATGTTTATTATATGGCTGTGTCTTATATGCCAATTTTTTATATTCTTTGTACTTTTTTTTCTAGACCGGTCTAGATGCCGGTCTAGATGGGAAAATCTGGACCCTTTTCAATATTGACTTCAGCCAATCAAATTCATGAATTCGGTAGTTCCCAGTCCTTGTGAGACACAGCCATATAATAATAGTCAATATTGAGGTACCAATTTATGCAAATATCAATCTTCATGTTCTCAATTCAGTTTCTTACCCTCAATTCTTCTGTGCCATTTTTGCTGTCGACCTTGTAACTAAATTTGTAAACAAGCAAACTGTAGTTAAAAATTGGCTTTTCCCATGAAATAAGAACACTGAAACTGCGACCATCTGAAGACTCGGTTAACTGACCAGCGGTCAAATGGGTTACTTTTACTTCGTTTGGATCAACACCTAGTAAAAGTGCAAAGAGAAAAGATAAGATTTGTTACTGCCATTTATTTCATAGTTAGGTCATGCTTCGTCGGTAGGAAACGACTGCAATCGATTAATAAGAATTTGAGAAATGGACAGTAACTATAACTATTGCATTTTTAGAATTAAAAAGCATATTACTTAACGGAATATGGAATCCATTTAATTTAAAAAAAGAAAAAAGAAAACAATTTTTTTTAACCTTAACATATATAAATATTGCATTTTTGCAATTAAAATCATACCAGTCTACAGACTATGGAATACATTTAAGTTTAAAAAAAACGAATACATATATTTTTTTTTTAACTGGCAATGTTTTGAAGTTTGAAGTCATTTTAAATAATGTTGACGGGTTTTATCTGACAATGTCAAATACTTCTCACAGCGTTGGCATTTCTTAACAAAAAAACCCACTCTTAACTCATTCTAATAAAAGTAGTATTGAAAACAATGTCACCACATTCGGACTTCAATAAACACTACTTAGTTGTTACTTTTTTTTAATTAAAGCTGGCATGTCAAAAGCTTGAATTGATTTGAAATGCCCATAAAATACGAATTGACTCCATAGATGTCACTCACATCAAGTCTAATCAAGTTATTGAATCGACGATAAACGCTCGGTCCATGAAAATATTTTCATGATATATTTTCTTCATGTTTCTTGCGATAACTTCTAAATTTCTTTTATAAATCAGCAGCTCGATTTTACCGAAATCCAATGACTGAAAGATTAAACATGGAATTGAATTGGAAGAAGAGGTCAGCTAATTGTTAATTTGATCGACACCTGTCTGTCACTAAAAAAGCGATATTCCTTTTTAGTACATGCGCCCTGAAAATCGCTCGAAAAGGAAGTGGCCTTCATTTAAGGTTGCTCGCAGGCAATATTGAAGGAAGGGGTCAATTTATCTCTTACTCTTTTTTAAAACATCTTTTCTTTGTGAATTTTAAAGATGTTGCAAAAAAAAAACTGAAGAAAAGTGATCTACTTTGTGGAATGCGTCACTCGCTAAGGTCTTCATAAGATGTAACGGTACGTAATATCAACCGGTTCGTAAAACACTGTCTTTGAAACGGCCGTTTTAATGATTATGTTGTACTAAAGAGGAGAAATAATAAGAGATTGGGACCACGAAATTTGTGATTTTGAAGCGGCACACGGAGCCAAATGAATCCATCTCGCAAAAAATTATTGGGTGATAGTCGATTTTTCTCTGCCTGGCTCGCGATGATATTGAATATAATTAATCCCCAGCCAAACTTATAAATGATCGGTTGTTTTTCTTATTTTAAACAGAAACTAAGATCGTCACAGGTACTTAGGTGATAAGTGTAACAAAGATGCGATCGTTTACTGACTAATGTGATCATCTTTGCAAAATTTTTTTTATTTTTTTTAACTCTGTAAATCAGTTTGACATGTTTTGAATTTGTCTAATCATGCGACCACATCAATATTTAGCATCATTAAAATGCTTCATTCATTGGTCGACTGTTCTGGAGAAGTTACAATCTCGTTCTCTTGGCAACATTTTCCCGGGCTGTAGCAGGCTGCAAGGTAAAAAATAATCATCCACTACCTGAAAGCGGGTTTTCACAGCAAAAACAGGTTGCTGCAGAAGAAAAATCTCGAGGGACAAAATGCGGAAATAAATGTTCCACCTTAGGTCAAATGAAAAACTTCGCTCGCCAATTGCAAGGGTAAATTAAGTTATCCGCTCCGTTCTACTTTCGATCTAAAAATTAAACATGATGTAAAGAAATGCAATTGGCGGATATTTGGCAGAATTTCCAAAGAGCTGGTCAGTAATTATTGCACATGAAAACGTAAATACAAAGATTCAAAATTAAGTTTAACTACACCAAACTGCAGTGACGTTGTCACAAGAAAAAGCAAAACCAAAATTAAAAAGAGCAAAAAATGAAACAAATAGTAATTGATTAGCACATAAAGCTACCCCCTAGTGGCATGCCCGGCAGCTGAACAATTTTCACTCAATTAATGTTCCACTAAAGACGTCTCGAAAATATCAGGTGTTGTTTAGAGATTTTAAGTACAGTGATTCCAGAAATTAAAAAAAAAATCTATAAACTAAAGCCATGTGTTTATGTTATATGCTAGTTGGGTGTATGTTGTTATCGTATGGGAAGTAGCTCTTCAAAATCTCCAATGCCTTTACTTTCTTATTTCTAATTTAAATTATTTCAGTTTTTCATCACTAACCCGGAGAAGTAAAATATGCTTCGCTAAATCGTGACCTAGGCTTTCCATCTTGAAAAAATGAGTAGATCTGAGAAAAATGGCAATGGAAATGAATCAAATAGTTTTATCTTGAAATACAAACTGTAGGAGAAGTAACTTCAATCAAATAATCGGGATGATCAGAAAAAGCTTAACACCATTAGTTCGTGTAGCATGTTTCATGCGATTCGGATGCTTATTACTTAAAGTGCACCTATACCCAAAAAATTTTTTTCGCTTAACGAAGGAAGCTTATTATTTTGAGTATTTCTGCGCAAAAATTTTTTTATTTGCTCAAATCTTCAATTTTCTATGCCCAGTCAAAATACGGAAAATCGGCCGCCATCTTGCCCCACGACCGAGTTTAAAGAGGAATGGCTCTAGTGGGTAATGTGACGTCAAATCGAGAACACGAAAGTCTGCATTTCACACATTTTCACTTGTTTGGGAAGGTTGTAGTTGATAATTGTCCGAAAATATGCCGACTAAGTGTGTTGTAGAAGGATGTAGCAACGTGCGAAATTTGCAAGAGGGTATCGCGCTTCATACATTCTTCATACAACACACCTAGTCGGCATATTTCGGACAATATCGACGACAATCTTCCCAAACAAGTGAAAATGTGTGAGATGCAGACTTTCGTGTTCTCGATTTGACGTCACATTACCCACTAGAGCCATTCTTCTTTAAACTCGGTCGTGGGGCAAGATGGCGGCCGATTTTCCGTATTTTGACTGGGCATAGAAAATTAAAGATTTGACCAAATTAAAAAATTTTTGCACAGAAATACTCCAAAAAATAAGCTTATTTCGTTGAGCGAAAAAAAAATTTTGGGTCTAGGTGCACTTTAAGTATATACTTTAAAGTTTGTGGGTAAAATTTTGATAACACCGACAAATACTGAGCCAAAGTCAAACTCTAAGATTTTGGCTTAAAGTCTTCACACGCAAAAATACAGGAATACACACAGTTTATGGTCTTTATGACGAGTGAAGGCAAAAGATATTCACTGGCTTTGCTTCGAAAATTGGTTGTGGCAGGGTAAGTCTTCCTGACATTCCTTACCTACTGATAATACTTTCGCAGCAACAAAAACTTTTCCAATTAGAATTTCCACTCACCTGAATTTTGTATGTCTTCCCTGGCAAAAGATCACCTATTGACGTACTATTTGATTTCTACAGTTAAAAAAATAATTTAAATGTTTTCATTAACCTATGTTGAAGTACTTAGTCATTTAAATTATTTGACTCATGGATTCCTGCGCCATATATAGTTGATCTTAAAGAACTTTTCGATTGAGTTTTTTGAAAAATTCAATCCAAAAATAATAACAAAAGCCAATCGAAGGAAAGGAAATTAGTGTTAAGAAAAAAATGAGAACCAAACGAAAAAAGAGATTTACTCCAATTTTCTGGAACAATCACAGAGCGAAGTATAGCAAAAAAAAAAAATTTCCAGATTACTTTCGACATACAATTCATAATTTTCAAATAATCAACAGATGAAAAACTTACAACTGTGTCAGAATCCTTAAACGTGAATACCGAATGTTGACTTTGCACGGACCATCTAACCCAGTAGTCAGTTACGTTCTTATATGGGTAAACCGGAGGGTCCCAGGTAAACAACGCAAAAAATCTGTAGTCCGGTGCAGGTGTCATAGGTTCTGCAAGACGGATGTTGGTGGCCATCCTATCCGACACTGGTGCCTCTGGAGGGTCAACTGTGGAGAGTTTATGGTAAAGAAAAACCTAAGTAATAAGAAGCATAGATACTCATCTCTTCTATCTGCATCTTTCAAATAACCTTCTTTGGTATAACGCATGATGATGCGAGGAACGCTTAAATTGATCTCCACAAATTTGCAGAGCAGATTTCTCACAGCCAATATTTCCGGTCGATCAAAATCAGTGTATTTCCATGACGAGAGGGGAGGAGTTTTTTTTTTTTTTTTAGGCGAGGAGGATACAGGAGGATACAGGAGGAGGATACAGGAGGAGGATAGGCGAGGAGGAGGATACAGCACCAACTTTCTATCACTGCATATAGAAATCAAGGAAAATGTTTACTACTCTTCATCGATTAACAAATAGCCCGGTTCGAACAGCAGCAGCCATTTTGAAAGAATAACTTGGTAACCTGAGGTCCCAAAAGAAACCAAACGATTCCCATGGACTGCTGCACTGGAGATCGCGTTGGGAAAAATCAGAGTAATACTTACTCATGTCATAAAAAATGAGTGGTTCGTTTCCGAGAAGGATTCAAAATGGCGGCATTGGTACATTTGAAGACAATTGTGAAAAAATTATGAGTGACTAAATTGACGAGAAAACTCACATTTGTAGCAGTAGTCTTTAGGAAAACTTGTGATATTTTGACAACCTGTAAATGACATCAAAAATTTATTACAATCCCATTCAGCTTATTTCTGGTTATATTTCAGATGATATATGCGATTAATTTACCTGGATAAGTGTATCTTATAGTTGTTGGAACGCTCACACTGCAGCCAATGATGGTAAAGACCTTCAAAACAGGAAAATGATTAAAGTTGAAAATTAAATATGAAAACTTTCGAACTGAGAACAGCCGTAGCTTTCAATAAAATGATGTCTATCTTCGTTTAAAGAAGATGATAACGAAGGTGACGACTTTCTGTCTTTATCGATATAAAAATGTTGTGTTAACACCGTAAAATACCGTGGCCCATAGAGGGCACGTTATCCGATTTTTAAATTCAATTTTATCGCGTGATAAATAAGATTTATCGCGTTATGAAATCAAAATATCGTGCGATAAATGAAAAATTATCGCGCCATTGACAATTGGAGAACTTGTATTTGTAAGGTCGCACGTGATCGGCTGTCACGCACGTTGTTTCCGTGGACGAGACGACTATGGCTGCAACAGTTGAGGAAGTATGTTCTGAGGTCAATACTTCGTTTTATCTTCGTGAAAAGATCATTGAGCTATACTTTGCAATACTTCTACGACACATAACCCTGTGAATCAAAACAGGTAAACTTGATTTTGCGAAATCTCAAGGGACACTTTCATGGATGGCGCATCATTGCAATTTAATTTTTCTCATCCGAATGAGATTCGTCGCACTCAGGAAATGTGATTCTTAGAATTCCACAAAATGAGCGTCTTTGTCTCGATTAGACGTTACAGTGCGTTCTTTCTTACCTCAAGCTTGTGGGCACATTTCGTTAATTCTTCATACAAGGACATAGTATATCGCGTCTGAAGCTGTGAAAAATGGATATCAAAGGGCTCAATTTTAATATTTTTAACACGTTTCTCACAGATTAAGGGTGCTCTGCGACGAGCGCTGCCCTTAGCTCTTTATGGTGACCGTGACATTATTATCATTGGTCTTAAAATTAAAATCGTCATTATTACCAAATCATTTGCGTATTAATCTTCATCATTATTGCAAAAAATATATTAATCGAGAAATTTTGGTTTAAATTTGGAAAAAAATGCTATTATAATTCGTAGGTTATTTGCATGTTCTTTATCCAAAAACATTAATAATGATAATAATGATATAATAATAACTTTTTATCCTGGTAAGAAACCGGTCAGTCGATCAAGATATAGATCGACTGGTATTAATCGGTGACCAGTTAAAAAGAATTACAAGCAATAAGAATTACAATTACAAATCTAAAGTGTATAAATTATATATAAAAATTACATTTAACTTGTACAAATATGATTTACGCTGTCCGTGTTTACGAGGTAAGTGAAAGTTCTGCCTTTGAATTGTGCGAGTGTTGTGAGCTCGTGAATCTCTCTTGGTAGTTTGTTCCAGGCACTCGCAGCCGAGAACTTAAACGAGGTTTGTCCACATTTGGTCTTAACTTGTGGTAGATCTAATAATGTTGGATCTCTAAAGGCTCGACAGTGTCTCTGTAATCGTTTCACTAAGTACCCTGTCAACTGCTTAGGGCAGTTGATGTTGTTAATTATCTTGTAAACATACTGTAGCTTGATGAAAAGGTGTCTACTGTGAAGTGATAATAGTTGTAATTTGGCGCGCATCTCCTGAGTACATGTCTTACGGTCAGCATGCAATATTATTCGCATTGCTTGGTTTTGAAGGCGCTCTAAACGTTGGGCATTCTCTTTGCTACATTCACCCCATACAACACAACCATAGTCTAAGAAAGGTAATACAGTCTGCTTGTAGATTCTGAGCAAAATATCGCGACTAAGAAAGGATGAAATCTGTTAAGCAGTCTTAGTTTAGGGTAAACCCTAGATTGTATATAGGCTACATGTTTGCTCCATGTCAGACAATGATCGAGGTAAATTCCTAAGTACTTAAAGTGATCTGACTGTTTCATTGGTTTTCCATTGAGGATAATCTGTAACACTCGCGTGTTTTTAACAGCTTGCTTTGATCCAATCAACATAGCCTTGCATTTCTTGTGATAAACTGATTAAACCGTTCTGATTCCACCATGTTGCAGTACTTTCTAGATCTTTGTTGACACGTTTTTCTGCAGCACTTACATCTTTTGCGCTGGCGTGGATTTCTGTGTCGTCGGCGTATAGTACTACTTCGCTATCTGTGCAAGTGTCGGTGATACCGTTGATATGGATGTTGAATAATGTAGGTCCTAGAACCGAACCTTGCGGAACTCCGTGCGTGATTAAATGACGTTCGGAGTCGACAATTCCGTATGACACGAATTGGTTTCTTCCCTGTAGATAACTTTTGAACCATTCAAGTTCGTTTCCAGTGACACCGTGTTTTGACAGTTTACTGACCAAGATGTTGTGTTCAATTACGTCGAAAGCTTTTCTTAGGTCTAAGAAAGTACAGACAACTTTTTCACCCCTGTCAATGGCGAGTTTCCATGAATCAACGGCTACGATGAGCGCGACTGTGGTAGACGAGTACCTGGCATATGCAAATTAATGGTCAGTGATGAGGCCGGTGTCTACTGTAAAACCTTAAAGATCAGTGTTGGCAAACGATTCAAGCACTTTTGAGATACAGGGAAGAATGGAAATTGGTCTGTAATTATCACGTTCGGTATGGAGCCCCCCTTTAGACAAGGGAGTTACTCTTGCCGTTTTCCAAATGGACGGAAAGCGGCCGCTTCTGAAAGATGTGTTGAATAACTTAGCCACAACATTGCTGATGTATGGTGCAGCAGTCCTGATGACTTTAGCTGGAATGATGTCTGCACCTGTGGCCTTTGATATGTCCATGGTTCGTAGAGCCTTGAAAACGTCGTTTTCACTCACGGCGCGAAAATTGAAGCTGTGACTGGGAAACGCTAAAGGGTCCGTCTGTTGTAGCTCGGCAGGGTAGCCGAGGGATTGCCGACTGGCTAACAGTGAGGAAGCAATTGTTGTAAAACACTCGTTTAGTGAATTAGCGATGTCATGTTTATCGATTAGCTCTTTACAATTGACTACTAACTTGTCGATCTTAGTGCGGTTTTTCCTGGAGGGCAAAACTTGACGTACTGTGTCCCAAAAGGCCTTGGGCTTGCTGCGGTTTTCTTCGAGCTTGTTTTTGAAATAATTCTTCCGGGCTTTTCTGTTTATAGCGGTGACTCTGTTTCGAAGGGATTTATACTCATTCCAATCCGAAGACAGTCGTGACTTTCTTGCCCTCTTGTGTACTTGATCGCGCGTTCTCATGAGTTTAAGAACCCTACTGTCAAGCCACGGGTGCGTCTGTCTACGAATACGCTTCTTCTTTAGCGGAAAATGTTGGTCAATCAAAGATTTCATCAGCGATTCCCAGGCTGAACACATGTCGTCAACGTCGTTGAAAGAGTCAATCAGGCACCATGGAGCTTGCTTCAGGTTAGCTATAAAATCATTTACATTTTTGTCTTTCCAGGAGCGCGTTGTTATGATCCGATGTTTGTCCGGGCGAGTCGCTGAGCCATGCATGACACCGTAGGTCGTGATTAAAAAAAAAACCTTAAAGATCAGTGTTGGCAAACGATTCAAGCACTTTTGAGATACAGGGAAGATACATGGTCGCTGAAAGCAATATTGATTGCACCTGCTTTTTTAAACAATCTAGGTGTTGAGGTGATTAACACATTAATGAGGGTGCTTGTTGTCGAAGTCACACGCGCTGGTTTTTTTATCAGTTGTTCAAGCTGATTGACCATGGTAAATTCCAGCAGTCTCTCTGTCTGCCTTGAGGTATTAAAACTGTCACAGTTGAGATCACCGATGACAATGACTTCCAAATTGTTTTTAGTCGCATCCCTCATAACATCATCTAGATGGTTAAAAACCTCGAGGGATTCGTCTGGAGCCCTGTAAACACATCCAATTAAATATTTCACTTTATTCAGTTGTATTTCTATCCAAATGGCTTCAAAATCATCCTCTAAATCCCTTCTTACAGTGTGTTTCACATTTTCCAGTACATAAATTGCCACTCCATCTCCCCTACGATTTTTCCGGTCATGACGGTGCACAGAACAGTCCGATAATTCAATTTCTGAGTCCGAGATGGAGTCGTCTAACCATGTCTCTGAAATTCCGATAAATAGAGGGCAAATATCTTGAAAAGTTAGCCTCAGTTCATCGATGTGAGCCATAATACTTCTGCAATTGAAGTGGGCCAGCCATGGTTTGCGTTTTGTAGGTAAGCGGCAGGTGTTATCCGAAGTCCTAGCGTTTGAACTCTTGACAGTCGTTTGACAAGAGCTTGCGTTCAGTTTGTTAGGTGCATCGTTTCGTGGTCCGGGATGAGGATGGACGTCTCCATGTGCGACGAGTAGCGATATATTAAACTGAGCTGTGTGGAAGGCGCAATACGGTACTCTCTTTCCGATGAACTTGCGCTGAAAGAAGAAACCAAGATGGCCGCGGTCGGAAACGTGCCACGTGCATGGATTTAATAATCTTCGATGCTGATAATATTCGATGGCAAATTCGTCTTCATCATCTCGGATGGCTGGATAATGACTTCCGCTTTCGTAATTGTTTGTTGCATCCAAAGTTAAGATGCAAATTAAATAAAATAGCACAGATGCCCTGCAGTTAAGTGGCGACCGTCCGGGCGCCATGCTCTCTCAAAAAAAAAAATGCTATCCTTCTATTCCAATATGCAATTCTTTACCGCAAACCTGCTTCTCGCCAGTTCAAATACACTATTGGCCAGTTCAAACAGGCTTTTTATCGACAGAAACACGCAATCCTTCATTTTGAAACAATCATTCTGCAATTCAAACACTCTACTCTTCAATTCAAACCGGCAATTCTTCCATTCCAGCGCTTAATCTTTTACGTCAGATCTGCTGTTCGACTATGGAGACATCCAGTTGTTTAATTTGGTAACCCTATTCATCACTTCAAATATTCGAACTCCTTTTCCAAACATTTTTCAATGCGAACATGAATAATTCAACAGTCTGTTAGTATTTTTAAAGTCACTTCGATTCCAAAATTATTTGTTCTACTTTCACAACATCTCAGTTTGGAAGCTTCCACAATAGAAGGAAATAAATTCTGTTTCCAGAGTATAAAGCGACTAGGAGTATTACTATCCCCTACCCCTCCCCCGCCCCAACGGGATGCCCTTCATTGTAAGGTTACCCCCAACATTTCATCAAGTTTCCCTGACAAATTTACCAGTAACCATTTATACTCCTGGATGGAGAGATAGGCATGGTGAGAGTAGATGGTTTTGCTCAGGTACACGGCACAATGATCTGGCCAGGTCTCGAACCAAGACCCTTGACCCGTGCGTGTGCAGTGCTCTGATCATGAGACCACCTAGCAACCCCCAGCTGATAAATACTTTTCTTACTAGAGACCATGAATTTGTTATGAGTTCATTTTCCCTTGATTTCACCTAAATAACTTTAGCTTCTATCGATTATTAGTAGTTCGCTTGTTATATTGTGAGTATCCTTTCAAGAAATACATCTTTTTGTAAATACTCCACGGTAATTCTAACATGCCGTTAGACTGTTTCATAAGCTTACCCCGTCAGTTTCTCCATTCCTAAAGCCTACGTGGACGGTGCACTGAGAATCCTGATTCCAACGCAAGGCATAGTTTGAAACGATATTTTCCTGTCCTGAATAGAAAATCCAAAAACCGTTTCTATTAGCAACCCCATGTTTTTGGCCTTTATTACTTCAAAAAAATGCTATAACTTTGTATTTTTCGTAAATTTACAGCCACTGTTTTGGATTCTCAAGGAAGGAAGGGTTGTGCACATAAAGGGAATTGATTTCTGACAACGGGGAGACCGATATTAGAGAAGATTGCATTGGAAACAGAACCCGTTAATCAGAAAGAGCTTCCAGAATGAATTCATATTTTAAAATTTGATCGAGGATGGAAAAAAGGGGGTCTTTAAAACTCAAAGAACCAATTACATCACCCATTGTTAAAAAGCAACAGATTTTCAAAATGTGCTCTGTAGCCGTGCTTCAGCCCAGAGAACTCTAATTGCAACTCGAATGTTTAAGTGATCTTTTCAGTAAAAAAAGAGTCGTTTTAATCAGCTTAGTATTTCTCCTACATTTAAAAGATGGCTGATTATATAAATCGCGAGTTAATTCATGCATTCTACAACCTTTAGGCGCTATCCAAGAAGATGCCATCTGCACTTTATTTCCATCGTGGTCAGCATCGTACCACAGGCTATCCAGAGTCAAGTTTGTTACTGGATCTGGCTTTGGGAAGGCTGATGCGAATAAAAATAGATACTTCATATAGCTAAGTGAATGCTTTTCCACAATGGAAAGTTTTTTAATTGAGTATCAGGTAATCTAAAGAAAAGTAAATATATCTTATCTAGGTGAGGGAGGTCTATATGAGAAAAAAAACGGCACAGTTTTTACCCATTAGAAAAAAAACCATTAATTAAGGAAACCAATTAGCAAAGGATGGGACAAGTTCACTTATCTGATGAAATTGCGATATATTCTTTTTAAATTCAAACATTGAAAAAATAAAATGGCAGTATCTCAAGTTGTATTTTGCGTTAAACATTGATTGGTTTTAACGATGCAGCAGAAAGGTGAGCGATGTTCTTTAGCTTTCAACCAACACATTTGTTTTAACTTACTTATGCTTCTTGATTGAGGTCCGTAGCTTACAGAGGAGTTTTCTGTCAGAACAAGAAGCCTGAACCGGAAATTAGTGTTTTTGAACTCCGCGCGCTGGGTTATACTTGGTGTAAATATACAAGGGTCAAATTTGAGTATAACCTTTGACTCGACGTTGACCTAGAAAATGAAAATAAACGAAGTCTCAAAATGGAGTTTTGACGAAAGGAGTGAAAGAAAACAGAAAAATTGATGGCAATAAAGATGTTTGAACCATAAATTTAAGCGGAAAAACTCGGTCTGTAAGTTACAAGACCTTGAACTTAATTTGTAAAAGGTATAAAACACAGTGTCTATAATGCTGAGCACATTTCAATGATCATGACTGTCGTAAATCGAAATGATATTACCTGGTTTGGATAGTGGGGAGAAGATCTGGCTCGTTCACCATCAAAAGCTACTTCAAGTAAGTAAACAGCAGTGCCACTTGTGTTGAGGATACGGGGCCATTGCAAGATGAGTGATGTGAAATTCAATATTGTCGCATTCACTGGCCCTGGAACTTGTAGTACGGACCCATCGCCATTAGATAAGAACGGCGACTTCAGCCATGTCAAGAACTCACAGCTATTTAAACAGCTACTGGCATTGTTCTGAAATTAAAAATATTGATATGAGAGGAAACCGTATGGGAAAAAGTTAAAGGTGCACAATGTAGCAAAAGGAGTAAGAAAGTGTTAGTGGTAGTTACACGAGTTTTATGGTGATTCCTTAAGTCGGTATCATCACAAATGTAAAACGAGTCTGCCTCAAGGGAAATGTAGAAAATACTGGGAGCTTTTGACGGAGTTTGATGTACAAAGGCTTCAAAACAAGCGCTTTAATCCAAGTGCGCAAAACACAATGTAATGGTAATGAGATACCGCTTGTCTAAAACACTAAAATATAAATAATCATTCTAGATAGGTTGCTGATCTAATGCAGGTTCCTCCTCCACCTCCCTCGGAATCTTCTCAATTTCCCTGAAAC
>NC_142524.1:6989574-7029574 GCF_964205215.1 Stylophora pistillata | reverse complement strand
ATTTCAGCCTTTAAAAGATAACTTATACAAGTATCCAGTTAGCTTACATGAACATCATGCCCAGTTGATCTGATATGATTAAAAACTGCAGTGTTAAACTTCTCTGTAGCATATGTAAATATAAGTCCCCCCAATTATACATTACTTCCAGTTTTCGAGCGTACACCCTATTTTTGGTAAAAATTTATATTTTTCATTCCCAAGCTGAAAATCCTTCGTTTCCCAGCGATTTTAGGCTAATTTAAATGTTCTATACAGCGGATAGTAGTACGTCAGTAAAGTAATTAATATGAATTCTACCAGTCAGCCAACAAATGGCATGGCCGGTATATAACCACCACAGTTGCAAACTGTCTTGAATTCTCCCAACCAACCTCGTGTTTAGATGAGGCTATATAAACACGGAAAAAGTGCTCTATTACTTAAGCTTAAATAATATGCTTTACGTGATATTTATCTGTTGTAGCGAAGTTAACTTTAACCTAAGGCTAAGAATTTTTTTCGCAAAGTACACATCACGCTAAGTTACTTGCAAGACTTCAGAGACTTTCGTCCGAAAAAAAATTAAGCTGCATGACAACTAACCTCGAGGATCTGCTTCGACCAGCGTAATTTCCTCCTTCACCCTGAACTTGCAAGCTTGACATGACTACAAGCACAACAGCCGTGAAAATTTAATGTGGTTATCGGAGTGAATGACATCAAATCATCTTCGAAGTATGGCAATTTTCATCTCAAATCCACCTGTATTTCTGCGTTTTCTCCAGGACGTCAAACTAAGTGATCCTGCGTTGTCGACGTGACCTTTCATCAGGGACGGACGGTGTATCCATAGCAACGGCTAACGACAGCTGAAAAATCACTTCCGGCGAACGTCCGTGACACCCAAAGTCATGGATGCTTAAGGTCCCTATTATCTATAGAGGGTCCCCTATACTTTTTACGTGAAGCGTGACTGAGCGATGACTTTTCCTCGTCAATTGTGATTTTATGTTTTTTATTCGTTAATTGTGAGTAAAGATGATAATATCTTTTCATGTTCACGTGAACAAATTTTTCTATTTAAACGTGACCTATCAATAAAAAGCTAAGGGTCAATTCCACGTTGCGGACGTGACATTTACAGGCAAAATTTGGGTATTAAATGTCTCCTAAAGTCAGATCCACACTATTTGAATTGAATTGGGTCATGTCATAAAATTACCCCTGAAGTACCTTTTATTTTGCCAGAAAACATTTTGACTATCTCTTAGAGATCCAGAGAAAATAATTTTTCAAAGTGTGTTGCGGATGTGACTCCTAAAACTACCATTGATTTGAATTGCTTTTGGTTACTTCAAATTTCCTGTGAATTGAAAACCTTTTAAAAATACTGCATATACTAACTAAATGCAATAGTAATTGGGCTTCATAAATCTGAAAAGATATTATAGAAATTACTTGTTACCATGGATTTATTAACAAAAATGTTGTGTTGCGGACGTGACCAAAATTTGTTGTGGACGTGACATTTTGGGGATGTTCAGGAAAGAGCTTTTCATTCACCCCTAATAACGTTCAGAGTAATGTGCCACTGAAGTAAAAATGCTATTTTTATTACTTTTATCTGTAAATTGGGAAATAAATAACATAATATATATAAAAAATAAAAATGTTGTGTTGTGGACATGACCAAAATTTGTTGTGGAGGTGACATTTTGGGGATGTTAAAGAAAGAGCTTTTCATTCACCACTAATAACGTTCAGAGTAATGCCACTGAAGTAAAAATGCTGTTTTTATTGCTTTTATCTGTAAATTGGGAAATAAATAACAAATAAAATATAAAAACTTTGAGGATCTAGGTCATTTTGTACGTCAAAGGGCATTTATATATTTTTGGAAAATTGTAAAAAAGTGATAGCCTTACATATATCATAATATGTCTATAATTATCATTTGCTGTCATTAGATATCAACATATCTTCTCGTGTTTGAAAATTTTATGAGGTTTTCTGGGTTTTTACAAATGTGTCATGTCCGCAACGGTCACGTCCGCAACCCGATATCTCTTAAATAGTTGACAAATTTGAGCAAGCTGGGGTGTCAAAATTATCATAATACTTAACAATAAGAGCAGCATAAATAAGACCTGAAACAGTTGGGAACCTACATAGAAATTAAATAAATGTTGCTCTGAATCATACCCTGGTCACATCCACAACACTTTTTATGTCTTTGTACGTCTGAGGCATTAATGTTCGAGAATTTTTTTCTTTTGGCATTGAAAGGCTCATCCTAGTGGGTAGTTAAGATCTCAAAATCTGATTCATGGCAATCATATTCTTTGAGATATAGCAATTTAGATATTGGTATGTAAAATGGCTTATTCGGTTAATAAAAACCCTAAAAAACAATGGCATCACACAACCTGGGCATGGCCACTACTGCCAATCTAGTTTTGGATTCTTATAGAACTATGTATAAGCTTTCATTAAAAGTAAGTTTGGCTCTCATATTTTGAATTTGAAAATCTGTCAAATTTTCATGTCTCATGTGGAATAGCCCTAAGTTAAATGTGATTCGAGGACCATTTTTGTTTTGTGCGATTAATTTCTAGCTACTTTATTGTTTTGAAAATGTATGCATTAATGTGGAATGGCTCTGGTAGGTTTTGATCAGGGTTTTGACTGTATGTGGACTTCATATAAATTGATAAAAGTTATAAAACAGACCACGAGTGGTTCTTCAACAAATAAGATATGATGTCCTCTCTGGTCAAGACTACTCACTAGAAAGAGTAAAGTATTGAATCAACGCAATTGTCTTGAATTTTGCTTTAATAGGAAAGACTTTTGGATAGTATTTGTGATGCATGAGAAAGCGAAGTATTTTTACGTTACTGAGTTTTACAAAGGAGTATAGCAGACCCTCTCTATAGATAGTCTGGGATGGTTGTAGCAAAAAAGAAGAAGCTTGAAAACAAAGACTAAGAAACGAAAGTCCCTTTATTTTCTTTGTATAAAAGGATCTTGTTATCATTTCATGGAAAAAATATCCAAATCCAATTTTAATCTTTCAACTTGTGACAAAACATGCAATATAATTAAAAAACGTTTTTTTAATTATATTGCAATGGAAGACCCACAAACAAACACCCTTTATTTTCAAAATAACATGCCAACTTTGAAATCAGAGTTGAGTGGGAAAAAATGAGGGAAATAAAGGAAATACATTTGAGTCCGATACAGTCCAAGGTTTAAATGACAATGATGTCAGGCTTGATTAAATCAGCAATTAAAATGTCTTTATCTATATTACCTAACTATGTTCAATTTCTCTTTTTGAAGTTTGTGAGGAAAGGCAAGGAGAGTAAAAATGAGGCATAGCAAAAGGAGTGTACTCAAATGTGCCAATACTGACATCTGCTTTCACTCAAAAAGAAATCAGACAACACATTTTGGAACTCCCAGAGATGAAAGGCCTTACAAATGTACACAATGTGAGAAGTGCTTCAAAAATCAAAGACCATTAAACCAACACCACAGGGTTCATAGCGATGAGAAACCTTATCAATGTACACAGTGTGAGAAGAGCTTCAAGTATCAACAGGGGTTACATCAACACACCATGGTTCATAGTGGTGACAAACCCTACAAATGTATGCAGTGCGAGAAAACATTTAATCATCCATCAAATTTCCAAAGACACCTCAGAGTTCACAGTGGTGAGAAACCTTACAAATGTACTCATTGTGACAAAACATTTAATCAAGCAGGAAATTTGCAAACACACCTCAGAGTTCACAGTGGTGAGAAACCTTACAAATGTACTCATTGTGACAAAACATTTAATCATTTATCAAATTTGCAAAAACACCTCAGAGTTCACAGTGGTGAGAAACCTTACAAATGTACTCATTGTGACAAAACATTTAATCGTTCAACAACTTTGAAAATACACCTCAGAGTTCACAGTGGTGAGAAACCTTACAAATGTACTCAGTGTGACAAAACATTTACTGAATCAGGAACTTTGCAAAGACACCTCAGAGTTCACAGTGGTGAGAAACCTTACAAATGTACTCATTGTGACAAAACATTTAATCAAGCAGGAACTTTGAAAAGACACCTCAGAGTTCACAGTGGTGAGAAACCTTACAAATGTACTCATTGTGACAAAACATTTAATCGAGCAGAACATTTGAAAAGACACCTCAGAGTTCACAGTGGTGAGAAACCTTACAAATGTACTCATTGTCACAAAACATTTAATGGAGCAGGAAATTTGAAAATACACCTCAGAGTTCACAGTGGTGAGAAACCTTACAAGTGTTCTCATTGTGACAAATGCTTTACTGAAAAGTCAAACCTGACAGTGCATAACAGATCATACCATGGGAATTGGCCTCACAAGTGCAGCTATTGCAGCAAAGGGTTTGAGGATCAGAGGAGCTTAAAGAGACACAAGTGTAGACAACTATCTTTAGATAGAGAGAAATTCACGTGTTGGATGTGTGGTGAATTTTGTCACAATTGTTGTGGCATACTTCACCATATGTATGAGCATGGGATGAAAAAAGAGTAAACTGATATTTTTTAATCTTTCTGGAGCAAAAGTGTTTTTGAGGGTTGATATCTCTTCCGGTTGAGTCCAGCCCTTGGATAACCTTGATAATGTGTGCTGAAAAATCTGGTGCTTTGCTCTTAGTTTTGGAACTGAGAAGTAAATAATCATGTTGCATTTGAGTTTGTTGTTATTTTATTACAATAACTGTTCTTAGATCAAAGCATTTTTAGAAGTAATACTATAATTTAGCATATATATGATGTTCATGTTTTCTTCAACTGCTTAGTTTAGTCACTGTTGAATAGTTAACCATAAGCAATATTTCTAAGGTGTGGAATTTTACCATGTACTGAGTGACTGCATGTTTTGCCTAAATTCCTTTCTCTTTTTAATGATGATTGTAAATTTACTCACTGTTTGCATTCTACTCTTTTAGGTCTTGCTGAATTTCTAAATTCAAAACTTGCTTGTATCTGTTTAAACATACCAACTCTATTATCACCTCAAACTAATATTATTTGTCTTTCTTTTTTGGTATAAACAAATCAGATCATGTTTCTGTAGGATCAGTCAATATGTTGGTCAAGAGTCGGTGGATACTCCACCAGTAGGTCGGTCAACACTCAATCAACACTTGGTCAATAGTCAGCTGATACTTAGGTTTACACTCCATTAATATTCAGTTGATACTTGGTCGATACTCAGTTCAGACTGAGTTGATAGTCGGTCAATGTAACCGTGGAGATTATCAACATCAAAATTGATTTGCGAAAGATGAAGTCGAGTTTAACCTGAAGTCCTGTAATTGCCTACAGAATAACCAGACCAGGGCTACTGCGTTTTGATTTAGTGGTACTTAAAAAAGAATTGTGTTGTTACAGTTGCCATCAAGGTAAAGTATCCATACCATGGTGGTTATTTGTGTTTTTTCATTGTTGAATTAGTTTAGTTAAGTGAGGAATACCTTCCGCAGGGGTGGATTTGAAAATGTTCAGTTTCTTGATTTAAGATAAATAACATGGGACTTAAAGCTCTGTGTAAGTGAATAATATCGTAAAGCTGTGCATGGGAGTTTATAGACTATGAGCAGTCCCCCTTTTCAGCTAAATCAGTTATGTGAATAAAAGAAAAATCAATGAAAAAAAAGTGATGTTGGTGCACTGAGGGGAATTCTTGGAGTGATGGCAATGTACCCTGGTAGCTCCACAAGGGAGGTGCTTGAGGGCTCTGTAACTCTGTAAATAATAAAGCAAATAAACTTCAACCTCTATATAGTGTTGTTTGTGTTACTTTCGTTTTGTTCTTTGATAGCAATTTTAGGCCATTTGGTTGAGTTTTAGCTGAGCTCGACTCATCACTGTAATGCCTGCACTAAGAAGAATTAGAATGGGATGAGAACTCTGCTAATGCTCAATGAAATGGCTTGAAAATCATTACCAAAGAACAAAAATAACGCAAACAACAGTATCTGAAAGCTAAAGTTTATTTGCTTAAAGTCACAACAACCCAGTTTGGGGTAACTGCGTCTTTATAAGAGCATACGCGATGCTTCACAGAACAGGAGGGGTAAATAGAGGTGAGAGAAAAAAAATTCACAGTATAACATTGATTCCTCACTGATCGTGAAGGGAATACTTACTAAAATTGCACCAGTTTGCTTATACTTGCTGGGTGCGGCATGGAATTTCCACTGCGGTATTTATTTGTCATATACAAGTCCATCACTCACTTATTATTTACAGAGTTACAGAGATGTGTCGAAAACGAAGGCCTAACACCTAAGACCCACTGGTCTAAAACGAAGACCCACTGGTCTAAAAGAAAGACCCACTGGTCTAAAACGAAGACCCACTGGTCTAAAACAAAGACCCACTGGTCTAAAAGAAAGACCCACTGGTCTAAAACGAAGACCCACTGGTCTAAAACGAAGACCCACTGGTCTAAAACGAAGACCCATTATTTTAAAAACCATTTTTTTTTTCAAGGAAAGGCTATACACTAAGCTAAAATGCTCTCATTTCTGTGGCGCATAACTCAAATTATTATCTCAGCGTGCGACTGACTTGACAATTACGTTATCTCAGTTGGTACAACACATGTCAAATTGTGTAATCTAATTAAATTCTAAGAATATAGCAATATACGTTTTAGTGACGATTTTGGTATATTTTGTCGTCACAGATATTCTGTTTTTCAAATGCATATTGAGCAAATTACAATGAGGCAACTTCATTACTTTGCTACACTGTCTGTATCACATGAAGGCATAAAGGTCAGCTGTGCATGAGTGGCTAATTTATTCACCTCAGGCTACAAGGATGATCTCACACCACCAGTGGCCAAAATAACAAAACTGCCGCTAGTGGCCAAGATGGCAAAAGTGCAACTAGTGGCTAAAATGGCAAAACGGTCACCTGTGGCCAAAATGGCAAAATTGCCACCAGTGGGTAAAATGGCAAAACTGCCAGTAGTGGCCAAAATGGCAAAAACTGCCGCTAATGGCTAAAATGGCAAAACTGCCACCAGTGGTCAAAATGCCAAAACTGCCACTAGTGGCTTAAATAGAAAAACTGCCACTAGTGGCCAAAATGGCAAAGGTGCAATTAGTGGCTAAAATGGCAAAAGCGTCAGCTGTGGCAAAAACGGCAAATCTGCCACTAGTGGCTAAAATGGCAAAACACTCACTTGTGGCCGAAATTGCAAAACTACCACTAGTGGCCAAAATGGTAAAACTGTCACTAATGGCCAAATGGTAAAATTGCCACTAGTAACTAAAATGGAAAAATTGCCACTTTTGGCTAAAAGGGCAAAAACTGCCACTAGTGGCTAAAATGGTAAAACTGCCAGTAGTGGCAAAATTGGGAAAACTACCACTAGTGTCTAACATGGATGGCAAAACTGCCGGTAGTGGCAAAATTGGGAAAACTACCACTAGTGTCTAACATGGATGGCAAAACTGCCTCTAGTGGCGAAATTGGCAAAACTGCGAGCAGTGCTGGAGTTGGCAAAACTGCCGTGACTAGTAGCGAAAATAGCAAAAGTGCAACTAGTGGTTAAAACGGCAAAACAGCCACGTGTGGCCAAAATGGTAAAACTGCCACTAGTGGCCAAAATTGCAAAACTACCAGTGGTGGTTAAAATGGCTAAACTTCCATTAGTGGCCAAAATGATAAAACTGCCACAAGTGGCTAAAATGGCAAAACTGCCACAAGTGGCTAAAATGGCAATTTGATTTTTTGAATTAAACCTCTAAATTATTCTCTAAACATTCCAATATGATTACGATGAGACACAAGTTTGGGCCAGAAAAATTTCATTTAATTGTAAAATATTAAAATCCTCCTGGGACGGGGGGAAGGGAAACAAAAACAAGGATACAACGAAGAGGCTAACGAAAGCGACAACTAGCACGGGCGAGATAACCACGTGCAACGAACGAAACTTGATCGTGCTAGATTGTGGTTGCGTAATAACACTAACAATAATTAACCAATTTGATTTTTGGAATCAAACCTCTAAATTATTCTCTAAACCTTACAATATGATTACGACGAGACACACGTTTGGGCCAGAAAAATTTCATGTAAATGTAGAATAGTAAATCCCCAAATTAGTATGTTAAAAAAAGGGCGCAAACGGGATGAAAAGAAAACACTAATGAAAATTAGAAACGATAAAGAAAGGAAAAAATAAAAAGAGGGTGATAACTTGACTACACTGTATTAAAGAGCGAGGTGGCCATGACATCCGCGACACGGGTGCGCGTGGCCACAGGCAAAGACAGGTAAAGTTTATAAGCGTCTGAACGCCAGTCCCCGTGCAGCTTGATGAGGTGGTCAGGAACCCCTGACTGATACGCATGTGTGACCCCGCCTCGACGGAGACTATGCGGGGAGAGATTCGTGGCATATAAACCGACGGCCGTGATGGTTTCTTTGAGAAAGCTGGAGAAAAGGGAGAATGTGACGGGCTGAAACATGTGCCCCCGAGGTACGTAGAAAAACGGCGAGTTGGCATCAGCTGGCACCAATTGGAAATTAATGATAAAACTGCCACAAGTGGCTAAAATGGCAAAACTGCCAGTAGTGGCCAAAATGACAAAAACTGCTGCTAATGGCTAAAATGGCAAAACTGCCACCAGTGGTCAAAATGGAAAAACTGCCACTAGTGACTGAAATGGCAAAACTGCCACTACTCGCCAAAATGGCAAAAACTGCCACTAGTGGCTGAAATGGCAAAACTACCACCCAGTGAACAGAATGGCAAAACGACAGCAGTGGACAAATTGGCAAAACTGCCAGCCATGGTTTAAATGACAAAACTGCCACAAGTGGCCAAAATCGCAAAACTGCCACTAGTGGCCAAAATGGAAAAACTGCCACTAGTGACTACAATGGGAAAACTACAAGTAGTGGCCAAAATGGCAAAACAGCCACAAGTGGCCAAAATGGCAAAACTGCCACTAGTGGCTAAAATGGCAAAACTGCTACTAGTGGCCAAAATGGCAAAACTGTCACTAGTGACTAAAACGGGAAAACTGCCACAAGTGGCCAAAATGGCAAAACTGGCACTAGTGGCTAACATGGAAAAACTGCCACAAGTCGCCAAAATGGCAAAACTGTCAGTAGCGGCTAAAATGGGGAAACTGCCACTAGTGGCCTAAATGGCAAAACTGCCATTAGTGGGTAAAATGGCAAAAGTGTCACTTGTGGCTAAAATTGGAAAACTGCTACAAGTGGCCAAAATTGCAAAACTGCCATTAGTGGCTAAACGGGAAAACAGCCACTTGTGGCCAAAATGGTAAAACTGCCAGTAGGGGCCAAAGTGGCAAAATTGGCAATGGTGGCGAAATGGCAAAACTGCCCCTTGTTGGGAATTTGGGAAAACTGCTACCAGTGGATCAGATAGCCAAAGTTGCAAAAGTGCATTTTTGCGCTGGTGTAGCTGGCTATTGCATTTAAAAGAGGAATCAGTTGATGTGTACTTTATTCATTCTCATTTCTGGACCGCTCTCAGGTCAATGGCCTTTCGTTAGGTGCGTAATATTGAGTGATTTCTGGTGCCCTTCTGCTAGGCGCCCTTCAACCCGCCGACTGGATGTTCCTTTCCATAGTGGATCTGTACAACCTGGCAATAAGTGTGTGAGTATTCATCAACGTTCGCAGTTGTGTGCTATGCTGAATTGTAACTTTCGGCTCTTTGGGGAAATGTGCAGATGCAAAAGTTTAAACAAATGACGATATCACGAGCTCATTATGTGGCGATGTGAGCTGTTTGCGCTTCTCTCCGCCTTTTCACGATACAGATATTCTTGGCTAAGTGTCCGTGGTGTGCAATACGCTCTGAATTTTGTTGAGCTATGCTGTCAAATTCTGTGTAGAATTGCGCGCCATCTTTTCAGCCAAGATAAGACGGAAATCAATTTGTATAGGTAATCACATTATTTCGAGTGCAATTTAGAATAAATAAGCACGAGTAAATGTTTTCAAAGACTAACAAAATTGCATGAGCCCGTAGGGCGAGTGCAATTTGTAGTCTTTGAAAAAATTTAGAAGTGCTTATTTATTCCAATTTGCACGAGAAAATCATGTGATTATCTATTAATAATATACATGAAAAAATATGAGGCAGCTTCTCATAACTACGCAGAAGAAGAGCGCGCGCATCACGTTTAAAAATAATTTATTCAAACCCTGAAAGTGACATTGACCTTCACATTGACCTTGACATTGATTTTGACCAATCATTCTGACCAATCAGAATATCTGGTTTGTTTCTTTCTTTGCACTGAATTAACTCTCTTCTGCACTGAATTAACTCTCTTCTGCATTGAATTAACTGAAAACTGCATTCATCTTCACCAATCAGAACTGAGAAATTTTTTCATGTATACTATTATGACTGAAACACTCGCGTTTTCCCGCCCGCACCAAGCATGCAATTCGTGGGGGAGAGGGAAGGGTGCGTAATATGTTGCTTGTCAGTTTGCATCGCTGCCATTTCTATAGTTTTAGTTTTACGATACTCTGAATTGAAATAACGAGTATGGTTCTAACAAAACAAAGCCCAAATACCTTGGAATGTAATACACAGTTGATAGATTAATTTTGTAGTACTTGAACAATCAATACTTGTTGGGCAGATGTATAGGAACCGTTTTATTTTATGCAAACCGAAGACCAAAATTATGAAATGGTTCCATTTAAGACTCGGATGACATTCCTTCTGTGAATTGAATTGTTTGTCGATTTATTCTGTCAGTGAAATGAGGGGCGAGAGCATCGGTACCATCTCAGGCTCTGGAGTTCCCATAGAAACCAATACACTTTAACTGGTTCTCTTGCTTGAGGAATGGCGGCCCTCCTGTTTACGTCACGTTACCATGGCATCAAGAATAGCCAGGCTCATGTGCATTTTCTTGAGAGGTTAGATTTGCTGGCAGCACTTCGTGACTCTTACGATGTTTTAGTGCCACGCAACTCACTTCGGTCACGCCTACTCTGAACAAAGTAAGCTGATTTTTTTGAACAGAGAAATGTTTGAAGTAAATTTGAGTGCAGAATGGATTGTACACAAGCTGTAAGTTCATGTTTTAACGGTTGAGGAATTTTGGTGGACTGCACACGCGATGCGATCGTTGCAGCAGCCTTTATTCCATTGCTTTGTAGAGTTTTAGAGGTTGACAGCTGATATAAGGAAATAGAAGACTGGAAGAGTGTATGCATGGGCTAGTCAATAGGTTTCAAAGACGCTATTTTCGGCTAAAAGTGAGAAGGCGAACAAACGATAATTATTTGCCGCAGCAAAACGAGATGGCTTTGAAATCAGCAGTTTCCTTGTGTGAGATGAGTTGTAATTTTGGCAACCATACGCGAATTAGAAATTGTCAAGTTCGAAGAACTTTTGTAGACTTCCATCATTTCCTGGTTCAACTTTATTCAGTGTTGTCTCTCTAGGCAATTTACTGTCATCCTTTTTTTCTTTCATAGGAAACGATCTTTTTCTGAAGAGTGGCGTTCACAACTATTTATCATCTCTTTTGAAGATTTACACGAACCCCTCAAGTCTCCTTCACCTTGATTTCAATTCTGCATTTCCAGGACTTACATCCTTCTACGACCTGTAAGTAGCTGAGGGCCAGTATTTCTGCTCCTGTTTCTCATGACATAAAGTTTATTTCGCTTTTTGAGGGGTGAGACCAACATTCTTTGACAAGAACTAGCCTCCATTTTGGAGGAATAACAATACTTTTACCACTCTGGAGACCGGAATAAGTTCCTGTAATGATTGGCCAAAAGGGTCTGTGTAAACTTAAAAAAATCCTTTTGAAAACAGTTTGATCCTGGTCAGCGGTCTTGCTCTTTTGGAGGGCATGTAGTTTGTTTGTGGCCCGAGTAGCATCATTTGCGCCCGAGGGGAGTGAGGGTGCAAATGATGTTACGAGGGACATAAATAAATTATATACCCGACAAAAGTCATCTGATTATCATTATTATCTATACTCAAGGCCAAATCGTACGAATTCATATAATAAAATATATATCAGGACGGCAAATGCCACTTACAGCCCGCACTCTGCTGTTTGGCCCGCGAAAAGGAGCGTTTTAGAGAGGGAAGTTTGTCATTTGGCCGCGTGTAGTAGTAAGAATGGTTGTTTCGCTCTGACAAATCAGGTTTGCGAAATTCTAATCTCCATATTTCTCCACGAAAGATAAAATAGAAATAAGAACGAAATTCCAGTGTTCTAACATAACTTTTTATTATTATCAACTCTCCAATCAATTTTTTGACAACGAAAAAAGTGAACTAACGACCTTGACCTTGTGTCCTGTAGGTACGCATCCCTTCAGTCCCAGTACTCCGCGGTCTCCTTTGCAGATGCTCTGTTTGGTTCTTTTGTTATTTTACCTTTGGCTCAGAAGCACGACATGAAATTCAGAACAGCTGTTTGGGATGAACACATAGGGGTCTTGCGAGCTCTGTCGATACCCTTAGACCAGATAAATTAAATAAAATGGTTGCTGTAAAATCTACAGAAGGTTTCACTTTTTTCTTGCTTTAAAATAACCAACTTTTTCCTACCCTAATGTCTTGTTCTGTTCTATATTCTCTACCACTAATGCATAGAACTTCCGTCGTTCATCCTCAAGATCCCTACTCAAGGCGATAAAATTTACAAAATGCAACTATTTTATAGCTTGCCGTTTTTGCGAAGTAAAAGCTTTCTACCAAAGCTTGGGAAGAGAGTTAAAGTAACCATTTTGTATAAGATTGCCATATGACTTTAAATGTACAATTCGATGGCAAGTGCGATATTATTCTCTGTTTCCTTTAGCTACCCATCCCTGTGGAGGAATACCTGTATCCTGTTGAACAAAACCAGTTATTACTGGCGCTCTATTTACGAGCTCTTGCCACCCAAACAGTCAGGTAAGTGCGACAAGTACGCTTTACTCTTGTCCATCAATACATTTTGATCGAGCAGTTTTTGAATTGACGGTCGAAAGTTATTCGGGAATGCTTTGGTTTTTACTTTATTTCCCTCTGTGATCGGTCCAGGAACAATTTCCCTTTATTACTCTAAGGGATTTAAGGAATATTGTGTTGAAATAGACCCCGCCCTTTAATTATTAAGAATCACTTGTACAGGCCACACATCCAGTAATGTTCCCGTTGTCATGCAAAGTTTTCTTTTTTCATAATCTTTTATTTTATCCTAGGATTCACATGAATTGAAAAAGAAGGTAAATTTTTTGAAGCAAGTTCTCGCAGTGAATAATGAAGTAACTGTTTTACTTGGTTTAATGAATGCTTATTTTTTTCTGTTGTTTCGTGGTTAGCAATTCCATCCGTCAGTCATTCAATCCGCCAGTTAGTAGGTTGATCAATCATCTCTATCGTGCTGCTGTTTGCCAATCAGTCTGATCATCTTTCTGTTAGTCTATCTAGATGTCTATCTTTCCCCGTACCTGAGTCTGAGTATCTGTGTGTCTATCTCCCCGTATGATCGTGAGCCTTTTTGTCTGCCTGACTGTATGTCTGTTCTTCTCTTTGACTGTCTTTTGCCTCGTCTGAGTATCTGTTTGCGGGTCTGTATGTTTAGCTTTCTGTCTGCCTGCATTTTTGTCTATCTCTCTATCTCTATGCCTGACTGTATGTCTGTTCTTCTGTTTGACTGTTTGTCTGTCTTGCGGCCTTGTCTGAGTATCTGTTTGCGGGTCTGTATGTTTAGCTGTCTATCTGTCTGCATTTTTGTCTATCTCTCTATCTTTCTGCCTGACTGTGTCTGTTCTTCTGTTTGACTGTTTGTCTGTCTTTTGCCTTGTCTGAGAATCTGTTTGCGTGTCTGTATGTTTAGCTGTCTATCTGCCTGCATTTTTGTCTATCTCTCTATCTTTATGCCTGACTGTATGTCTGTTCTCCTGTTTGACTATCTGTCTGTCTGTCTGTCGGTTGTCCTGTTCGTCGTTTGTCTGTCTTCGTTTGTCTGTCTTCGTTTGTCTATTTCTCTGTCTGTGTGTCTGTTTCTCTGTCTGTTTATCATTCTGCGAATAAAGGATCTGTTTGTGACCTGTGACCTTTTGAAATTGGTGTTCCCTCTCCCTTCGTTCTAGGTTAATTTGTTTTTCTTTGTTCGATTGCTTCAGAGTGTTCGACATGATTTTCTGCACTATTACAAACCAGCTTCCTCCAGTTCCTTGGAGCTTTTTGAAAAGTTCGCTAATCTTACAGCTACCCGACAACTCCTACTGAGGAATCGCGACGACCTCGAAGAATGCCGCAAAATGTTCCAGAAAATGGCCTCTGCGTAAAGAATAGTGGAATTATTCTGCTATTTCAAGTTGTGGAAATGCATAGATCAATGATAATTATTTTTTTCAAAATAAAAATAGCAACGGACAGAGAACCAAATGTAGTACTGTTTATTTTCGTTTTCTTTGTTCACTTCAGTCCACTATTACCCCTTCCAAACAAGTAGGGATCTGTCTTTTCTTCACCGTCGGATCAAAATGTGTCCGAGATAAAAATATCAGAACTGACAATCCACCAAATGTTTTTGCTCGCGCGCGGTTGTTCTAAGTGCACCATATGACTGAAAAAAAAAAAACCAGGAGCCCATCACATAAGCTCCTGATAAAACTAGGGAATATCGGATGATATACCCCAAGTGATACGCCCTAATATTCAAACCTTACCTCCTATTCGATATAAGCCCCGCTTTTACATTTGATTCAAGATAAGAGCGTTTTGCAGTTGTTACAGGAGAATGAACATGTTTGTTTGTCCATAATTCGAACCAGAGAACACTGATCAGAAAAAATCCCAAGCAACAAAACATTTTTCTCGCTCGCTGCAAAATTATCTGATGGATACTGAACTCAATAACCTCCATTTGGTGCAAAAATATGCTGGTAAACTCATACTAGTAGCTCATAGTTTTTCTCTAGCGTCACCGTCTCGGAAAACTGTTCGCATCTCGGTAAAGACGATGTCCGCGGACAAATATCCGAGCGTATTTCCCGCCAAATGGAAGCTATCGTCTTAGTATCTTCGCGCCTAACGAAAAAATCTGTTTAGTTACAGTACCGTACAGAAACCGCGTCTCAAATCGAATTCTGTTAGAAATGGTTTCGTTTTCTTCTATAAGCTGTTTATCAACTCAAAGCCAAGAAAATCGATGTTTTCGCAAGTGCACATGTGGGGTTGATGATGAAAATTCATTTCTGAAACGTGATTAGGTGAGCAAGGGTCATTGTGACTTCATTTCTGCCGCGTCGCTTTGGGTACTTCTCCTTTAAATCAAATAACTGCACAGAAATCTCATCGCATTTCTACAGTGGCTTCAAAGGGACATACACTCTCCTCTCTCTTTTTTTTCACTTGCAACTTAGCTGCTACTTTCTTGCGACTTTCTTGCTACTTTCTTGCGACTTAGCTGTGACTTTCTTGCTACTTTCTTGCGACTTAGCTGCGACCTCTTACTACTTTCTTGCGACTTAGCAGCGACTTTCCTGCTACTTTCTTGCGACTTAGCTGCGACTTTCTTGCTACTTTCTTGCGACTTAGCTGGGACTTTCTCGCTACTTTCTTGCGACTTAGCTGCGACTTTCTTGCTACTTACTTGCGACTTAGCTGCGACTTTCTTGCTACTTTCTTGCGACTTAGCTGCCTGGCTACCTAGCTGGGTCGAGTGGGACGCAGGCTAGGTTGCATTGCCGATAAACAACATGGATTCTCTAGAAGAACAGCTAGTTCCGGAGGTCCGAACCAGGTATTTTGACACTTTCTCCTGTCATTCGTTCAAATTAGAAATGCTGAAGGTACAAAAACTTATATTTGGCTTCATTCTCTTTAGATTTTCATTTTTTTAAAAGAAAAACGTGGGATTAAAGATGGCGTTTGTCAACAGTTTAAGGACGAAAGGGTAAGAATTCATTACGAATCGTTTCCTGTACTGGACTCGAGATTGTGGCGCACTTAAATTTGATATCTCAGATTGTGTTTTTACACTTTCCTTACCTTCTTGTTACGTCTGGTTTACATTCGAGAAACCTTTAATCATTTAACTTCAAGATGGGACGGTTATTTGTGCTTCACTGGGAATAGTTTTGACCCTTTTCATAACTGGCTGCCAATTAAATTTTTTTTGTAACTATTAAAACTAGCGAGACTAACCTCGGTTTTACGTTTATAATTTGAAAGAAATTTTACTCCCAAACGAGTTTAGTGAAGTTAATTTCATTGCATACAAAATAATTTTTATATTAGTAGCTATTTATCGTTCCTTGAATCCAAGGTAACTGATTTGGAAATAATTGGATGAGTGAAAAAAAGTTTTTTTTTTAATTTAATTGCTTCCAAATTGGACAAGCATGTAGTCCTTTACCCACTTATATATGTAACATTCCAAAGTAGATGAACTTGATGTAGGGCAAACGTTGGGCCTGATATATGGCATGTACATGTTGAACATGATATACGGCAAGTGTTGCTTGTATACATATGGAATTTCTCTTCTTGTATTAAACTGAAGATCTTACTTATTTACTGCTTGATATATTAAGTTGGACACTTGCAGAGAAATTCCATATAAACTCAAGATCTTATTTGTTTGCTCTACATGATATATTGAGTTGAGCACTTCCATATCTGTGTACATCCATGTATTATTCTATAGTATCTGTTGCCATTTTTTCCTTTTTGTGTTTCTTATCTTGGGAAATATACCCATAGGACCTGCAATTATTTTATGTATTTTTTTCACAGTTTACGTATTCGTATTACACCTCAAGTGGCTTATTTTACTTGACTAGTTTGACTCCATACTATTCTCTAAGATAAACTCATTTTTCCTTACTACAGATGGACTTTACAGCTGTGAGGATAGCAACAGATGGAGATTTGCAAGCTCTTGGTTCGGTTTGCGGGGGCGACATACTTGCAATGAGATGATAAGGATAATGCTGCTCATTGCAATAGGGGATTAATTATTCTTTTCTTTTTATACATGTCATTCATGTGTACTCTAATAGGTTGTGTTAACATAACACTTTTAAAATGGAATGGAAAATAGTTTGTTACCTGCTATTTACTTTGCTGTTCTACCTTGTTGAGTTCATAGATTTCGAATTACCAGGCCAGATGATATCTTTACAATACACTGTACTGTAAAGAGTGTGAATGGTGGGTCAGGCAATTTCTCTCCCCCACAGGTGTGTAGTTTATGAATGAAAATAATCCGTTCTTAAGGTCAAGAGTTTAAGTTCCTTTCCACATTTAGAAAACATGTTGGAAACAGAGAAGAAATAAAGTTGATTTTAATCAGCATTTTTAATTAATTTACTTGTGTGGCTCGGTATCCAGCTACAAAATGATAGCGGCATTAGATCTGACCAACAATAAATACCTTCCGATGTACATTTGGCCACACTGAATATTTGCGAACCTAACATAGCCCCTTAACTAACCGCACACAAAGCTTTGTTTTTGAGTGTACCAAAAACACTGCTCATGCTGGGTAGCCTGTGAACAGGAATGAAATTCAACCATTCTTCTATGGTATGGCATTAATATGGTCCAGTAGATCTAAGTAGAGTTGGAGAGCTTCCTCTGCTGTTGTAGCTGGTTCTAGACCTTCATCCTCCATGAATAGATCGCAGAGCTCTTTAAAGTAGGGACATCCTTTCGCTTGTGGTTGCTCGGCACACGTATGCTGTGCGATTTCGATTTCGTCGATGTCAACAGGAGTCATGTAATCTTGACTCTCAGCTGATGCTGGAACGAAGTAGAGTACATCTGGCTTTCCCGACGGAGATTCCACATTGCTAGACGGTCGAATTCGGTGAACATTCCATTCCAGTGCAGCTCTGTGTAGTTCACTTTGTATGACATCCATGAAACAGAACTTCAGGCATTCGCGGTGTATTATATCATCATCGTGATACAAACCAGAACCTCTCAAGTCCTTAAAAAATGTAATCCACTATTCTGCACATCCTTGCCTCAAACGTCCCCACCATGCTTCAATTCTTTGGTTTGCTGTAGATTTCCCATACATGAAACTTTTATCACCTGCAAAGTCGTCATTCATGGACCGCCGAAAAAAACGCTGAATAGCTGCTAAGTTCCTGTTCTCAGATCCCCTATCTCCACGTACAATCCTTGCCGTACCTCCTAACTGTCTTGCATAGTCTAAGAAATATTGAGCTACTATACGAGGGTCGTTGTTCGAAGATGCAACCTCCAGCCATAGGATCCTTCGACTAAAGCCATCAATTGCAACATGAATGCAGAATCCAAACGGTTTTAGTTTGTCGTAGCCGTCAATGTGCCATAAGTAATTTGGTCCTTTACACCTGTAAATTCGTCGTCGTAGTCTATGCTGTGACCTATGCTCCACCCCTTCAGGATCAAAAACTCTCAAAACATGTCGAACGACTTCCCCCATAGTAACAAGACCGTGCTGATTGATGAGTCTCTGATGCATTGCTCGATATCCGAGAAGGCTTCCACTCCCCTTCAGTTCCTCCTCGACTGCTTCTACCACCTCATTCAAATTACTTCGACGCCGACGTCTTGTACATCCCAACCGTCTGAGTATTCTTTTCAATTGTCTTAACGAGATCCCGATACCATGTACACTTACGAGAAATAATGCAGTTTCAGGTGCAGTAAGCCCAAGATTGAAGTAGTCCTTGATTATCTCGTCGCGTATTACTGCATTGTTCCTTATTGCCGGAGAGTAAGATGGAAGCACTGCCAGCGATGTAGAACACACCGAAATGAAAAAGAAAACGGCGAAAAACTTCATAGCTATACTGTAAAGCCAAGGCAAAACAGACTACCTATTGTTTATAGGACTCTACGTTGTTTTCAAATAAAACAACCTGGCCGGCTGATGCACCAGGCAGCTAAGTCGCAAGAAAGTAGCAAGAAAGTCGCAGCTAAGTCGCAAGAAAGTAGCAAGAAAGTCGCAGCTAAGTCGCAAGAAAGTCGCAGCTAAGTCGCAAGAAAGTAGCAAGAAAGTCGCAGCTAAGTCGCAAGAAAGTAGCAAGAAAGTAGCAGCTAAGTCGCAAGTGAAAAAAAAGAGAGAGGAAAGTGTATGTCCCTTTGAAGCCACCGTACATTTCCACAAGTGTTTGCTCATTGTTAGCAAGGATTGACGATCACCAAATTTTCCACCTTCTCCATACATAGCTTCAATGAAATCTGTCAAAGAGAATGCAACAATCGTTTTTTGCAGTGGCGAGAACACTTTGTGCCGTCATACAAGACGTAATTTGCTCCGTTCCTGAGCTAACCTGGTAAATCCGCCATATTCATGGGTGTAGTTCAATTTTGTTATCTTTTGACTTGTGGTTTATTTGATTCCTGTGGAACTATAAGGTATGTAATCTTATTCACCCTACTCTAACTCCGTACTAGTTGTCCTGGCGTAGGCAATTTAACCAAATGAATGGATAATTAAATAATCGAACACAATTGCCCTCAATTCACTTTTATTTCGTTAAATCATGGTTCGATTAAATTAAAAGCTGCAAATTGTTTTTGAACACAAGAGTTTGTTACATAAGTGGATCAAAGGTTGAATTTGCAAGTTTTGCATGTTTAGAAAACCAGAATAAACTATTTTAAGCCAAATTGAAACTTTTATCTTCGGTTTTGTTCACTATACTTTCCGTGAATGAGTGGAAAATATTGCGCAAACACATTTCTATCTTTTGTCAAAGTAACATGTCAATTTTGAAAAGAGAGTTTAACGGGAGAAAATAAGGGAAATAAAAGAAATATATTTTGATCCCCAAAACTTAATACAGTCCAAAGTTTGAATAAAAAACTGATGTCAACTAGTAGCAATTGAAATGTCTTTATCTATGTTACCTTACTATGTTCAATTTCTTGTCTTGAAGTTTGTGAGAAAAGGCAAGTAGAGTGAAAATGAGGCAGAGCAAAAGAAGGAGTGGACTCAGATATGCCAATACTGAAAACTGCTTTCACTCAAAAACAAATCAGACAACACATTTTGGAACTCCCAGAGATGAAAGGCCTTACAAATGTACACAATGTGAGAAGAGCTTCAAAAATCAAAGAGGGTTAAAGCAACACAACAGGGTTCATAGTGACGAGAAACCTTACCAATGTACACAGTGTGAGAAGAGCTTCAAGCATCAATCCATTTTACATCAACACACTAGGGTTCATAGTAGTGAGAAATCCTACAAATGTATGCAGTGTGAGAAAACATTTAATCGTTCATCAAATTTGCAAAGACACCTCAGAGTTCACAGTGGTGAGAAACCTTACAAATGTACTCATTGTGACAAAACATTTAATCATTCAACAAATTTGAAAATACACGTCAGAGTTCACAGTGGTGAGAAACCTTACAAATGTACTCATTGTGACAAAACATTTAATCAAGCAGGAAATTTGCAAACACACCTCAGAGTTCACAGTGGCGAGAAACCTTACAAATGTACTCATTGTGACAAAACATTTAATCATTTATCAAATTTGCAAAAACACCTCAGAGTTCACAGTGGTGAGAAACCTTACAAATGTACTCATTGTGACAAAACATTTAATCGTTCAACAACTTTGAAAATACACCTCAGAGTTCACAGTGGTGAGAAACCTTACAAATGTACTCAGTGTGACAAAACATTTACTGAATCAGGAACTTTGCAAAGACACCTCAGAGTTCACAGTGGTGAGAAACCTTACAAATGTACTCATTGTGACAAATGTTTTACCGGAAAGTCAAACCTGACAGTGCATAACAGATCATACCATGAGAATTGGCCTCACAAGTGCAGCTATTGCAGCAAAGGGTTTCAGGATCAGAGGAGCTTAAAGAAACACAAGTGTAGACAACTATCTTTAGATAGAGAGAAATTCACTTGTTGGATGTGTGGTGAATTTTGTCACAATTGTTGTGGTATACTTCACCACATGTATGAACATGGTATGAAAAAAGAGTAAACTGATGTTTAGTCTATTATTTTGGGGCACATGGGTTAATTAAGCTTGTGGTCTCTTCTGGTAAGTCCAACACTTGGATAATGTGTTTGGAAGAATGTGGTGGTTTCCTTTTGCACAGAGACATAGAGAATTTAGAACTGATATAAATGATTTTATATGGCCACACTGACACGCGACATTTCTATATGAGTGTTAAAAATTATTTCACAAAAGAGCAAATATAAGGTGGCTTAAGTACCAGTTTCCTTGCACAAGGAGTAGGCCACATGTGAGAGAAACACAGAAAGGAAGCATGAGATTTAAAAGACAAAAATTCCAAACAAATATGGTGGCACTAGGCTTTTTTCAGTCTATGCAACTTCTCTCTTATTTTGTAAGGTATTTGTCTACCAGAGTGAATTTGATGTATTCAACAGCCACTTCTCTATAGGAGACAGAAACCAAGAGAAAGAAGACAATTCTCAGTGACATAAATGTTGCTCCGCATCTGAATGGAAAATCCAATTGATACAAAATCTCATTCATTTAAGCCTCAGTAGGTGGTCAGTAGGTAGCATGAAAAATATTATCACACAAACAATATGGTTGAAATGTTCAAATTGATGTGAGAAAACTTAAGTTTAATCTTTAATCCTTATCGCTTTTGGAATAACCAACCCAGGACTAATGGGGTTGATTTACTCAAATGACCATTTCCTTGTTACAGTAAGTTACAATTTTATAATCATTTTCTTGTTGCAGTTGCAATTTTAATTCTTGTTCCTTTTGGAACAGCCAACCCAGGACTAATGGGTTTGATTTTCTTGAATAACCATTGTCTTGTTACAGATACAATAATTGTCAGGGGTAGTTACTTTGTTTTGTTATTGATTAATTTTTGTATGTTACTGAGGAATACCCTCGGTAGGGAGGCAATTGAAAATGTTTAGGGTTTAGTTTGGATGTATGAAAACAAATAACTAATTTAGTTGAATAAAGTTATTACATGGTTTGACTATTTTGCAGTTTGTTAGCAATAGCAAAGTAGAGAATCATATAATCATGATTTGTAAGTTAATTTATTAGAATAACAAAGGAGGCTCTGTAACTGTCGTTAAGTTAAATATTAAGTTTTAGTGAGACATTATTGCAACCTCGTGCGTTCTGGGCTCATGCGCTGTCGCTAATAGGAGTCGATGCGAGTTTTGTGCAATAGAGTTATCTGCGATAAAGTTATTTGCAATCATTTGCAACTTCTGGTTAATGAGGCGTACAGAGAGGATAATCGGTAAGTATTTTTCTCTCACCTTGTTTTCGTTTATTATTTGAACGATTATTGTTAGGGTTTATGCGCTCGACCTTTGTGTTGTTATATTGTTGTATTGTATTGTTATATTAAACAACAACAAACATATGAAACATATGTGTGAACTGCGGTTATGAGACGTATATGAGCACGATCCTTCGCAGTAAAGCACTATTTGAGCAATAGTGAAAATCAGACCTGAAAAAAATTTCAGGCCTGTACGGGATTCGAACCACTGACCTCTGCGATACTAGTGCAGGTAGAGCGCTGCACTAGTATCGCAGAGGTCAGTGGTTCGAATCCCGTACAGGCCTGAAATTTTTTCAGGTCTGATTTTCACTATTGCTCAAATAGTGCTTTACTGCGAAGGATCGTGCTCATATACGTATTGTTATATTGTTGTATTGTTTTAGTTTAGCTCCTTGTAATGTTGCTTAGACTAGGTTTTCTTGTTTGTGTTTTAGTTTGACGTGTTTGATATCAGATTCTATTTCGTCACCGGGCCACGTCACAGGTGAACCACGTGAGATATGCGTGCGCACCTTCGCGTTCAGTTGCTTGTTAACCTTCAAAGCGTTCGGAGCTACGTCGACCACTTTCACTGGAATATTACGAAAAACAAACTATCTGTACTGGAGTCGTTAGTTGTTATAGAATATAACTAAACTTGGACCTGACTGATTCATCCGGATCCAGAACTCAGGGTGACTGCGAGGTGATACCATTCTTGAAAATGGCGGGAAAACGCTCATCCGACAATACGAGTCCGCACAATGCTCGACTCACGGCAGAATCGGAAAAGGAAGACGAAGACACACTCCTTCGTGACGATGATGTGAACAACTCAGTTCTAAGGACAATTTCTGTCGCTTCAGCAAAAGCCAACGACTCGTTGGAATCGACACTGTTGAAGCTCAATGACAACATGTTGTCAGTATCTCAGTCAATGAGTTCGATGCAAGAAACCCTTGCTCGATTTGCCGATGGCCAGAGACACTCGAAAAGGCCAAGAGTTGATGTATTATCTGACTCAGACACCGACTCTAATAATGACGCTTCTGAATCAGACAGTGACACACTGCTTAAAAAAGGAGAAAAGACTTACCCGACACGGGAGTCGAAAGATGATTTGCTCGACACGATCGCAAACGATCTGAATGCTGACGAGCAAACCGACCAAGATGTTTCGGACAAGCTCGCCAAACTCGTCAATAAGAGATGGTCGGAGAAACTAACTTCCGATAAACTCTCAGAGAAATTAAAGAAACATTCCCGACCCGGGAACCTTGGGAGCCTAGTTGCTCCACGTGTAAACCCCGAAATATGGGCAAACATGAGCCATACGGCCAAAAGCTTCGATCTCAGAGCAGCCAACACTCAGAACATCGTTTCTAAGGTGGGCACTATTATTGCAAAATGTACAGAAAACTTGCTCAAGGCCCGCGAAACAGATGTGAAGGAAATTGACCTTGATGAAATGGTTAGTTTTCATACGGATGCTTTGGCGTTGTTGGGCCACTCGCAATATGAATTATCACTGAAAAGGCGCGAGGCGATAAGACCTAGCCTCAAGAGAGAATATGCTGCGCTTTGCTCTCCAACTGTCCCAGTTACTTCGCTGCTCTTCGGAGATGACCTTCAACAACAGCTTACAAACATAAAAGCGTCAAATAAAATTTCACAAGTGTCAGTGAATGTAAACAAATCACAAAAGGTTGGCTACAAAAATAATCCTAGCACCAGGGGACAACACAGACCCTCAGACCAGTATTATAAAAGGTCTTTTCATCCTCACAACCAATGGAAAAGTCGTGGCGACAAGTCAAAAAACTTCAAATCCCCCCTCTACAAAAAGAAGGAGGGGGGCAAGAACTAAAGACAAACATTAAGGAACTGACCAATTTAGGAACCCTACAGGTTAGTAATTTTGAGCTTTATATTGAGAACATCAAACAACGGTTGTTGCGTCAGATTCAGTACTTTAAGGCGGGCAGCATAAGTACATGTTACTCAAGATGGCTGAACTTAACCTCAGACCCTGAGGTCCTTAGCACTGTGCAAGGCCAACCTATAGAATTTATCTCAACTCCCTTTCAAGACAGGGTCCCACCACAAAAGAAATTTAGTGCAGAGGAAAGCACTATTCTTCAATCTGAGATTAACAAATTACTTCAGAAGGAAGTTATTGTACCTGCTAGAAATGAGCCAGGGCAGTTCATTTCTACTATATTCTTAAGGCCAAAACCTGATGGGTCACATCGGATGATCCTAAATTTGAAAAAACTTAATGAGTCAGTTCAGTATGAACACTTCAAAATGGATACACTGTGGACGGTGATTCGAATGATGAAACCCAACTGTTATATGGCATCCATTGACATCAAGGATGCATATTATTCAGTCCCCATTGCCGAAACTGACCAGAAATATCTTAAATTTGAGTGGCAGGGAACACTGTACAAGTTCACATGTTTCCCTAATGGATTGGCATTATGTCCAAGAAAATTTACCAAACTGCTCAAGCCAGTTTACTGTTACCTAAGAAAGAAAGGACACCTTTCTTCTGGCTATATTGATGACTCATACTTGCAGGGCGATGGATACCAGGACTGCCTAGCCAATGTTGTAGATACAATAAAATTATTTGACTCACTGGGTTTCATAATACATCCACAAAAGTCAGTGTTTATCCCTACACAAATTATAACCTTTCTGGGGTTTGTCCTAGACTCTAGGACTATGAAAGTCTACCTCACCCAACAAAAACAACTCAAACTCAAAAATGCCTGCTTTCGTATTATTAAGACCCCAAGGCCAACCATCCGTTTGGTAGCACAGTTGTTGGGATTAATGACCTCCAGCTTTCCTGGGGTAATGTATGGTCCACTGTATTACCGCAGACTGGACATGGCAAAAACCGATGCCCTATCCCAATGTGGGGATTTTGAGGGTAACATGGAACTGACACCCCCTGTTCTGGAAGATATAAATTGGTGGATGAACAATATTCACTTATCATGTTATGTCATTTACCATGGGGAGCCCCACGCTACCTTATACACTGATGCTTCTACAACCGGATGGGGCTGTGAATTTCAGGGAACCCCCACGGGGGGATCATGGAGCTCAATTGAGGCCCAACATCACATTAATTACCTTGAAATGTTGGCTATCAAATTAGGACTTAAATGTTTCGAGGAAAAAGTCAGGCATCAACATATAAAACTTATGGTGGACAATATGCCAACAGTCACAATTCTTAACAACATGGGTACTAGTCACTCCTGGCAGCTCAATGAGCTGAACAAGGAGATATGGACTTGGTGTATTGATCGAGGAATATGGCTGACTGTAGCCCACATCCCAGGAAAAACCAATGTAGTTGCTGATAGAGAATCTAGACAACATCGAAGAGAAATTGAGTGGACCATTAATTCAGACCTATATGAAGAGGGTATATGTAAGCTGGCAGTAACACCAACCATTGACTTGTTTGCCTCTAGACTCAACTATAGACTTATACCTTACGTGTCCTACAAGCCCGACCCGGGTGCTGTGGCTGTGGACGCGTTTACTTTACAGTGGTCACAATATGTTTTTTATGCTTTCCCCCCCTTTAGTGTGATCACAAGAACCCTTCAGAAGATACAGCAGGATCAAGCGACAGGCTTGCTCGTTGTGCCTTTTTGGCCAACTCAAACATGGTGGCCACCACTATCAAGAATGCTAATACAAGCACCTCTAGTACTACCGAAAAGAAAGAACACACTGTACCTTCCTCAGGATCCCAGTGCAGTGTACCCACTACACAATCAGATGTCTCTACTCCTCTGCCACTTGTCCGGCAACATTTGCAGAGTCAGGGAATTTCATCATCAGCTACCGAAATTATCATGCAGTCCTGGCGGACCAGCACAAGAGTCCAATACAGCTCTTACATTAAGAAATGGTTGGAATACTGTTGTAAATGGCAAATTAATCCAGTTTCACCACCTGTAGCAAGTGGGCTCAACTTTCTTGCGGAGCTCTATCACAAGGGACTCAGTTATAGTGCGTTAAACACTGCAAGGAGCGCATTGGCCAGTGTCATCGCCTTACAAGGTAACCAGTCCTTTGGTAACCACCCGCTTGTTTCTCGTTTCTTAAAGGGAACATTTACAACAAGACCAGCCCTACCTAAATACAGGGAAGTGTGGGATGTGAACACAGTTCTTGAACATTTAAAAACTTTACATCCTGCAGAGTCTTTATCCCTAAAATTGTTGTCATTAAAACTAGTTATGTTGCTGGCCATATTGTCAGGCCAACGCTGCCAGACCATTCATGCGTTAACTACAAAGGACATGAAAGCCTCAAACGACAGAGTAATGTTTATCGTAAACGATTTGTTAAAAACTACCAAACCCGGTAAAGAATGTACTAAGGTAGAATTTCTGTCCTTCGATGAAGACCCTCGAATCTGTGTGGTGAGGTATCTATCAGAATATCTGAAGAGGACCCAGAACCTGAGGCACGATCACCATAAGTTACTTGTTAGTTATCAGAAACCACACAGGCCAGTTTCCAAGGACACTGTTAGTAGATGGTTGAAGATGGAATTGAAGCTTGCTGGCATCGATACTTCCACCTTTAGTGCCCACAGCACAAGGGCTGCATCAACCTCAGCTGCAAAAGCCCAGAAACTCTCAATTACCACCATCATGGCTAGTGCTGGGTGGTCATCTGAAAATATTACAACAAAACAATTTCCAAACCTATAGACAACTTTGGAAAACAACTACTCTATGCTTTGCAAAAATAGACAGTTATCCCCTGCTACACACCTTAAATTCAAACGCTACTTGATTCAAACGGCTGTTAGAGAGTATTACTATTACAGGAATCATTGTTCATGTTCACAACCAGATTGTTCATAACACAATGTGAAAAATTAAATTCTGGTTTGTTGTTGTTATATTTATGGTCGACTTACTCTTACGGTCACATGCTTTCAAGTCTCACGTGGTTCCCCTGTGACGTGGACCGGTGACGAAATAGAATTGAGAAATTAAACGAGACTTACCTGTAAGATGAAGTTTGATTGAGATTCTATGAGTCACCGGTCTGGAACAGGGGAGTCACGTGCCCACCCTGTCATAACACATATTATAATACATGCTTGTACCAAGGGAATGGGTTATTATGTGCCCACCCTGCTCTTTTTTTTATGTGACCGGTATGTTATTTCTTTGAAGTCTGAACGCGAAGTTGCGCACGCATATCTCACGTGACTCCCCTGTTCCAGACCGGTGACTCATAGAATCTCAATCAAACTTCAACTTACAGGTAAGTCTCGTTTAATTTCTCAATTAAATTGTATTGGAATCAAAGTTATATGGGTCTGGTGTCAGATTTAGTACCTCGATGTCCTCTATGCGATAAACATCTACAATTACAGGCTCGTTATGACCATTATGGGTTATAGCAGTAAAGGAGTTTGAGTTGAAAAAATCAAGGGATGGGAAATAGTGAAGGGGAAATTACAGATACTTCAGGTATTGCTAAAACATGATGTACTTGACTGGAGGGTTGGACAGAGGAAACTACTCCTGAGAAGCCATCATCAGAGTCAGGTGCAGAGCTGTCACAAGGGGAATTGTGCTAAGCCTGGTTTATGTAACCTGTTTGGTCAGTTTCTCTGTGATGTTATTGGCTATAGGACTCAACTGCCTTAAGTTGGTCCTGATTGGTTAGTTACATTAGGTGGTTCTGTATGGATCATTCATGGATTAAATGTGAAAAGTCATTTGTATGAATTATGTCATTAGTTGTCAAGCAGAGCTGAGTCGTGAATCTAATAACTCTATAGTGTCCCGATCGATTGGGTTTGTGAGAGTTATTGTCATCTGGATGCTTTCATGTCACTTGGGGTACATTTTAAATGAAACGAACCAACTGTTTGGAAATCTTGCCCCGTATCCACAATTCTTTGTTCATTCCTAGAAAGAAGAAAGGATCGCAAACTCATGTACTTTCCTAACAGTTATAATGATCACTGAATCATTAATTAAAAAATGAGACAACACGAAAGAAAAACTGTTTACTCCCCTGGCGTGTTTCTTTAAAAGATGCGGACACTCTGTACCATCATACAAGACGTAATTTTCTCCGTTCCCGCGCTGATCATGTGATCCGTCATATTTCATGGCCAGGGTGCATTTCAATTCTCTTCGCCGTAAACTTGTATTTTATTTATTTCTCGTGGAGCTACAAGGTAGGTACTCTAACTCACTCTACCTAAGAGTTGTGCGATTAATTTCTAGCTATTTTATTGTTTTGAAAATGTATGCATGAATGTCGAATGGCTCTGGTAGGTTTTGATCAGGGTTTTGACTGTACGTGGACTTCACATAAATTGATAAAAGTTATAAAACAGACCACGAGTGGTTCTTGAACAAATAAGATATGATGTCCTCTCTGGTCAAGACTACTCACTAGAAAGAGTAAATTATTGAATCAATGCAATTTTCTTGAATTTTGCTTTAATAGGAAAGACTTTTGGATAGTATTTGTGATGCACGAGAAAGAGAAGTATTTTTACGTTACTGAGTTTTACAAAGGAGTATAGCAGACCCTCTCTATAGATAGTCTGGGATGGTTGTAGCAAAAAAGAAGAAACTTGAAAACAAAGATTAAGAAGCGAAATAAAAGGATCTTGTTATGGTTTTATGGCAAAAATATCCAAATCCAATTTTAATCTTTCAACTTGTGACAAAACATGCAATATAATTAGAAAACGTTTTTTTTAATTATATTGCAATGGAAGACCCACAAACAAACACCCCTTACTTTCAAAATAACATGCCAACTTTGAAATCAGAGTTCAGTGGGAAAAAATGAGGGAAATAAAGGAAATACATTTGAGTCCCGATACAGTCCTAGGTTTAAATGAGAATGATGTCAGGCTAAACTAAATCAGCAATTAAAATGTCTTTATCTATATTACCTAACTATCTTCAATTTTTTTTTTTTGAAGTTTTTGAGGAAAAGCAAGTAGAGTAAAAATGAGGCATAGCAAAATAAGGAGTGTACTCAAATGTGCCAATACTGACATCTGCTTTCACTCAAAAAGAAATCAGACAACACATTTTGGATCTCCCAGAGATGAAAGGCCTTACGAATGTACACAATGTGAGAAGAGCTTCAAAAATCAAAGAGCATTAAACCAACACCACAGGGTTCATAGCTATGAGAAACCTTATCAATGTACACAGTGTGAAAGGAGCTTCAAGCATCAACAGGGGTTACATCAACACACCAGGGTTCATAGTGGTGAAAAACCCTACAAATGCATGCAATGTGAGAAAACATTTAATCAACCATCAAATTTCCGAAGACATCTCAGAGCTCACAGTGGTGAGAGACCTTACAAATGTACTCATTGTGACAAAACATTTAATCAAGCAGGAACTTTGAAAATACACCTCAGAGTTCACAGTGGTGAGAAACCTTACAAATGTACTCATTGTGACAAAACATTTAATCAAGCAGGAAATTTGCAAACACACCTCAGAGTTCACAGTGGTGAGAAACCTTACAAATGTACTCATTGTGATAAAACATTTAATAATGCAGGAACTTTGCAAACACACCTCAGAGTTCACAGTGGTGAGAAACCTTACAAATGTACTCATTGTGACAAAACATTTACTATATCAGGAACTTTGCAAAGACACCTCAGGGTTCACAGTGGTGAGAAACCTTACAAATGTACTCATTGTGACAAATGCTTTGCTGCAAAGTCAAACCTGTCAGTGCATAACAGATCCTACCATGGGAATTGGCCTCACAAGTGCAGCTATTGCAGCAAAGGGTTTAAGGATCAGAGGAGCTTAAAGAAACACAAGTGTAGACAACTATCTTTAGATAGAGAGAAATTCACTTGTTGGATGTGTGGTGAATTTTGTCACAATTGTTGTGGCATACTTCACCACATGTATGAACACGGTATGAAGAAAGAGTAAGCTGATGTTTAGTCTATTATTTTGGGGGACACGGGTTAATTAAGCTTGTGGTCTCTTCTGGTAAGTCCAACACTTGGATAATGTGTTTGGAAGAATGTGGTGGTTTCCTTTTGCACAGAGACATAGAGAATTTAGAACTGATAGAAATGATTTTATATGGCCACACTGACACGCGACATTTTTATATGAGTGTTAAAAATTATTTCACAAAAGAGCAAATATAAGGTGGCTTAAGTACCAGTTTCCTTGCACGAGGAGCAGGCCACATGTGAGAGAAACACAGATAGGAAGCACGAGATTTAAAAGACAAAAATTCCAAACATATATGGTGGCACTAGGCTTTTTTCAGTCTATGCAACTTCTCTCTTATTTTGTAAGGTGTTTGCCTACCAGAGTGAATTTGATGTATTCAACAGCCACTTCTCTATAGGAGACAGAAACCAAGAGAAAGAAGACAATTCTCAGTGACGTAAATGTTGCTCCGCATCTGAATGGAAAATCCAATTGATACAAAATCTCATTCATTTAAGCCTCAGTAGGTGGTCAGTAGGTAGCATGAAAAATATTATCACACAAACAATGTGGTTGAAATGTTCAAATTGATGTGAGAAAACTTAAGTTAATCTTTATCACTTTTGGAATAATTAGGTGCTGGTAACTCAAGAGTTACCAGCACCTAATTTCTTCCTAAAGTAATAATTAAGACGAAGAAAGGCTGATAGTTTCTAAAGAAACTGTTTGGGGCTGCGTCGGTGGGGGTAACGAAATAATTTGAATATATCAACAAAGTTGAAATGCGTATGATGCACGATCCTCGCAGTAGATAGCGCTATTTCTGCAATAGCGAAAATCAGACCTGAAAAAAATCAGGCCTGTACGGGACTCGAACCACTGACCTCTGCGATACTAGTGCAGCGCTCTGATTTTCGCTATTGCAGAAATAGCGCTATCTACTGCGAGGATCGTGCATCATACGTATCTAATACCGCAGTTCAAAATATATGAACTTCATATATTCATTGTATCTCAAAGTTGAAATGGTAAATTGGCCACCTTCACGATTGGAAAAGCTGACGTTTCGAGCGTTAGCCCTGCGTCGTTAGCCCTTCGCTCGAAACGTCAGCTTTTTTAATCGTAACGGTGGCCAATTTACCATTTCAACTTTGTTGATATATTCATAATAATTAAGACCACGAGAATAGAGGAAATGGTCACCAATCTAAGGATCTTTGATTGTTGAACAAATTCTTTTTCTAGTACCAAAGAAAATGTTAAGAGAAGAGTGTAGAGAAGGTGGATACTGGTATTATCGATGTTAGGGTGTTAGAGTAAAGCACTCCGTTCTGTTTGTTTGGCCTTTTGCCATGTGAGATTTTCGCATTGAACCTTTGACGTCAGTTCCTTTGAGTCCCGCGAACAACTTCCGGAACATGGTCAAATAATGGCAGACGCGAAATCGCGAATTTAACGACCCAAAGAAAGATACTTCTGGTGGTCGGACTGGATTGAAATTTGCCAGGATAGGTGAAGGAGACACGCTGAACCCGAAATTGAAAAAAATGATGTACGAAAATTCGATCTCAGGGGCACTTTAATATACCAAGGGGATGACGAGTTAGTGTGGTTCTTTCTTCTCTTTTCTTTTGTAGAGAGATGTATTCAACTTTTATTAAACACGTGCACTCAATTCAATCTCTCTCCATTTGGATGACAACACCAGAGGAGAGATCAGAACTCAACTGTCCAGCTGCCATATTTGGTATTATAGAAGCAGCCATCCATGCTGCTGCTGACCAGCAAGAACCTGTAGAACGTCGTGGGATGGATTCTGTACCACCTCTGCCAATTAACTGGGGTCATGTTACAGGATTTCTACCTCTGATTGGTGGATGTGTAACTAAGTGGGTTAAAGAGATTCTGGGTTGTGATCACAGTCTTCAAGATCTTCAGGTATGACGTTTTATAGTTTTCTAGGTATTACATTTTTTACGACAAGAGATAAGGCTAAAATTTGTCAGTTAGGTATTTCATATCTAATCACATAATGTTAAATTTTTAACTTATTGAGTTTTGTGTAATTCTCTGTTTTTCAGTATGAAAACCTCTGTCTCCTCTCTGGAGCTTTTGCTGGTTTGGCTGCTTTTTACTCTGAACTTCACGACCAGGTTACATTCATTTTGTGTTTTCCTAACTGGGTCTCATGCTGCTTGTGTGAACTAATAAATGTGCTCTATCACAGGTATCCCACTCTCCCGTGGAGACTCTACAGCAGTTAGAACAGTTAGCCAGCACTGTGCTCCATCCATTGATAGAGCATCATGTCGTGGATTGGTGTTTTACACAAATCAGGTAACTACAGTTTTGTGAATTACGGTGAGATACACCTTTGAAAACTTTGTATTAGATTTGTCATAAGGAGTCATTAGTCAGAGCACTTTTTCATCAAGTGTCGTAAAACCAAAACCACTATACCGGTATTCGCGACCTTCAAAAGCCATCGAGAACTTAAAGTAAAAACAACCAAACTGCCTAAAGCGCGCGAAAAGGCGGGCGACCAAGGCGCGATGGGTTTTTCTTTGGCTTCTGATTGGTTGAGAAAGTGGCGCGAGTTCCCTGGGCCAATCACAGAGTAAAGTAAAGAAAAACCAATTGAAAGCAATCCTGGATAACTTTCGCCCAATGAAAGAAATGTTGTATGAGGCTGTTATTAGTGATTTTTAGTCTCTTAGTTTCCTTAATTTTAAGTTCCAGATCAGCTTATACCAAGACCAAACGATCAAAGCTTTGTAGAAAAGCTATTCCTAGTCTTCCACACCTTGGTTCAATAGAACTGGTGAATCGTGGTACAGAACTGGCGGAGTCACACAGACCTGAACTGATTGCTTTCACTTCATGTACAATTGAACTCATGTATCATGTCACAAAGTTGCACAGAGGAATCACCCACAAGGTACGTTATGCATTCTTACGTTATGCTTTTGGTTACAAAACAATAACTATTTGGTCATCATGTTTCATAGACTATTTGAACAACCTTTCTCTCCATCGCCCATTTTCGGATTACATTTGGCCTCTATTTTGAAGTGAGTCCTGTTGTTCATCCTTTCACGTGATTATAAGGTTTCATTCACGTGCAAATCAAACTGATTTTCATACGAATGGTTTAGCACCACGCCTCGTTTTGAAAAAGAGGCCAAAGGCTTATTCTGTCACATGTCTTTCTTATGTATTTAATTTTTTTGTTTTACTATTAGTTCTCTGCTGTTCTTTCGAAGAAAGCGGTCTTGGAGTATTTGAAACTTGTCGTTGAATCCCAGGTTTGTATACAGTTTTTTTTTTATTTGATACGAAAGAAGAAAGCCTCAAACCGTTGGAACTCAAAATGGAGTGGAGTGCACGTTCTCGATTCATTCCAGTGTAATGACTGTTTTTTAAGTAGATTGCCTTGGCTCCAATGATTGTAGTTGTCACCAATAAGTATACACGTCATAACACACGTAATGGTCTTAGTGTAGTTTCCATGACTTGTCTGATTTGAACTTATCATATGACCCATACGCTTCTGCGCACGCTTTTATGGAAAAACATGAGGCAAAAGTCTCCGTGCGCGATGGCGTGAGTAGGGCTGGAAAAAGCGGTAGGGTCCTGGTAGCTGCGAGCTAGAAGAGGAAAGGAAGAGTAAGGAAGAATGATGGTCTCAAGATAAAATGGTTATTGTCTGAGGTAGTACGGAGCGGACGGGAAAATATTTGGCTCTCGGTCATGACACACGGACTTTGCCGCGACCAATACCTACGTAATGACCTCTAGCCAGATATTTTCGCGTCCAGCTCCTCCATTCAGTCATTAAGTTCATATTTAAGCATGGAAACATTTTTATCTTCGCTTTCATTCTGTACTTCTCGACAGGATGTTTCGCTCTCCTTCTTTGTTCGTCAAGAGCATCATTTGCAGTATTTCCTGCTGAAACTTGCCAGTAACTTGGTAAGAAAAAAAAAATCATTATTGAAGGTTTTTTCCCTTTCTTTTTTGTGTTTAAGTGCATGTACCTTTCTAAACACTGCTTACTCTTTTTCTGCTTTGTAGATTGAACCGCTAGAATCAGATGAGAGTTCAAGTAATGATTCCCTATGGCATGAGGCTGCGCTATCGCTTTTTTCCAAGATCTTCCCAGGAGATGAGTTTTCTGCACTAGATCTACTTTCGACGATTTTGTTCAATTCGAAGTTTTTCGGGTGAGTTGGCCGTTTTTTGTGTTGTTAAGGATGATCCATGGTGACAAAACTAACAAGAATTTTTATAACGTAATCCTAGTATTGATGAAGTTGGAAGATTTCATTGACTTTGATATTTTCATTTCAGCAAATTGAAAAGACCACCATTTATGGGTGTTGCCAAAGACCTCTCAGAAATGACCCTGGCCACCCCTCCAGTTCCAAGTACATGTGATACTTCAGCTACAAGTAGAGGAGAACTTATAGCCGAGGCTCATAAAAACTTACCTGGTATAAGGTCGACTTTCGTGAGCGCCTTTGACGGCATGAATTATCCCTTGAACACTTCTAGGTATGAAATCAGACTTCTGTCTTAGGCGCGTCACTTCTTAAGATCGGAACAGTAACTTTTGTGACTATCATACATTTTTTTTAAAGTTAGATTAAAGAATTTGGTGTTGTATCAAGAGAATTCCGTCTAGCTGACAGGCCCAGCTATTCTCATAGCTTGTTTGTTTTATAATATAGCTAAATTGCAGGGAGAAATTGCATGTTAATTACTTGTAGGCGTTTAAAGTTACGCGAGGATATTTTCTCAATTTTTTCTTTTTGTTACGTCCAACAACCACATTCATCTTGAAGAGGAATATGAAATAAGAATCTGGTAAGATAGAATAACACAAAGTAGGCAATGAACAGCTTTGAAGGACCAAGGATGGCCAAGAATAAAGAAGATGTAAACAGGCGTGGGAATTGCAGCCAAATAATTTAAGCTGCGTAGCCCAACCGTTTTTTTTTTTTTTTCTCAGATGTGTGCCTTGAATACAAGGCATGTCCTAGATTATGTAAGCATAGATTTTGAGAAACATTGAAACATTCTCGCGAAGGTATTGCATCTAAAAGAGGAATCAGTTGATGTGTACTTTATTCATTCTCATTTCTGGACCCCTCTCAGGTCAATGGCCCTTCGTCAGGTGCGTAATATTGAGTCATTTCTGGTGCCCTTCTGCGTAGGTGCTCTTCAACCCGCTGATTGGATCTTCCTTCCCATAGTGGATCTGTACAACCTGGCAACAAGTGTGTTAGTATTCATCAACGTTCGCAATTCTGTTTTATACTGAATTGTAACTTTCGGCTCCTTGGGAAAATGTGAAGATGCAAAAGTTTAAACAAGTGGCGATATCACGAGCTCATTATGTGGCAATGTGAGCTGTTTGCGCTTCTCTCTGTCTTTTCACGATACAGATATTCTTGGCTAAGTGTTCGTGGTGTGCAATACGCTCTGAATTTTGTTGAGCTTTATATGCTTTCAAATTCTGTGTAGAATTGCGCGCCATCTTTTCAGCCGAATTAAGACAGAAATCAATTTTAACTTAAACACTCGCATTTTCCCGCCCGCACCAGGCATGCAATTCGTGGGGGAGAGGGAAGTGTGGATAATGTGTTGCTTGTGAGTTTGCATCGCCGCCATTTCTATAGATTTAGCTTTACGATACTCTGAATTGAAATAACGAGTATGGTTCTAACCAAACGAAGCCGAAATACCTTGGAATTTAATACACAGTTGATAGATTAATTTTGTCATCATCATCATCATCATCATCATCATAGTTTATTTAATAAAGCAGGTTGAAGGATAGGCAAGACATTACGTCCTGATGTGGACCTGCATCAACTAAACTATCAATTAATAAATACCTAATTAGTGAATAGACCGAAAATGGTATGTAAATAATGACAATTAAAGGAAATAAATATTAATAACAATACGGAGTAAATGTTAAAAGTATTTAAAGTAAACAGATTTGTAGGAAACGCTGCAGGAAGCTTTAGCAAAACCGATAGATTTCAGAATTCTCTTATTTTCCCTGAGTTTTCTCTTGAAGGAAGTTAAGTTTGAACTGTTCTTTATGTCTTCGGGAAGGAGGTTCCAGGATAGTGCAGCTCTGTGCTTAAACGAAGATCTTCCCATTTCTGTTCTTGGTCTATGAACCTTAACTTTTAGGGATTTTCTTAAGTCGTAAGGAGTCTCGGATTTCACTATTAAGTCATTTAGAGGCTCGATGCTATTTCCATGATAGATATTGTACGTAATAACTAAAAGTCTCCTGATGTAAAATGAAACAATAGAGTTCCATTGTGGAGCGTTCATGATGTCATCACTGTGGATGCTATGGGGTAGGTTGTAAATAATTCTAGTAGCTCTTAAATGAATTCGATCAATATCATCCGTCAAGGTTGAAGAACAAGACCCCCAGAGTACAATGCCATACAAAACGCTAGGGATAATAGTTTTATAATAAATGTTTTCTAAGGTTGGTATCGGTAAAAACTTTATCCGATTCAGTACTGCAACTTTGTTGCTGAATGACTTACAAACGTTCTTTATGTGCTCCTGCCATGATAGCTTGCTGTCAATTGTCACCCCAAGACATTTAGATGATGTTTTGTACTCAATAAAGCTATTACCAAAGGCCAAGCGTGGCAGGGGGCCAATAAAGTTCTGGCTAGAAATTATCAGGGCTTCAGATTTCGATTCGTTGGCGATTAATCTGTTTGATTGACACCAGGTGTACAGCTGGTCTAGTACAGACTGGAGTGTTAAGATGATATCCTCGATGTTGTTTCCAATTGTAAAAATAGTGGTATCATCGGCAAACATAAATAATTCACCACTAGTTATTGATTCTGGAAGATCGTTTACAAATATTGAAAATAATTTTGGCCCTAGTATTGAGCCTTGGGGAACTCCATGTGTGATGGTTTTGTGCTCGGACTGATATCCTGATATTTGGACAAATTGTTTACGTGCAGACATGTAATCGGTAGGCCACGAATGCAAATCGCCAGATATCCCAATTGCCTTTAGCTTCTCTAGAAGGATGGTATGGTTCACTGTGTCGAATGCTTTTCGAAAGTCAATAAAAAGCACGCCCACTTTTAGGCCCTTGTCCAGCGCATTTTTCCAGGTCTCTGTTAGGTGAAGTAAGAGGCTTTCAGTTGAATAATTTTTCCGAAAACCCCACTGTCTATGAGATAACAAGCCTTGTGTGTGCAAATGGTTGTTCAGGGTATCACTGACAACATCTTCTAAGATTTTCCCAGGGATACTGAGGAGGGAGATAGGTCTGTAGTTGTTCGCTTCTGTTGGTGAGCCTTTCTTAAATATGGGGTTAACGCGTGATAATTTCCAGCTTGAAGGGAAAGATGCGTCACATATACTTTTCCTGAAGATTGGTAAAAGACTGTGGATAACAGGGTCACCAATCATGGAGAGGACCCTGGGGGATACTTGGTCTAGACCAGTAGCCTTCTTGGGGTTAGCAGTTTTAGTCAGTTTGTTTTTTACCAGTTCCCAGCTCATGTCAGTTTTGTCCCTGGTAGGAGTGACTCTAGTGATAAAGGTGTTTATAGATGACAAGTTCAAAGGGTCAAGTTGCTTAGTGAGGTCTTTGCTGACATTCACAAAAAAGTCATTAAAATACTCTGTCTTCTCTAAATCATGGGTTATTATCTCCTCGTTGTGATCACAGATTGGACCAATGTTTTTAACTTTGTGTTTCCTCAAGACTTGGTTGGTCAATTTCCGAAATTCATTAGAATCAGTAGCTTCATTGAATAATTTTTGCCAATAATCAGCTTCAGCACTTCTTAGTAGCTTCTTAACCTCATATCGCTTCTGTTTGTAGAGACCCCATAATTCGGGGTCGCCTGATGACTTTGCCTTTTTTAGGAGCTTGTATCTTTTGTTCATTTCTTTCCTGATGGAGGTGTTGATCCAAGGAAGAGACTTATCTCTTATTTTAGCATCTCGTGGGGGTAGGTGGTGATGTAATATTCATTGTATAGACATTGCCAAGCGTCTACACTGTCATCGATGTCGTCGAATAAACTAGTTATATGCCAGGGAGCCCGGTCGAAGTCACTTCTAAGTTGCCTTGTGTCAAGTGATTTATAATTCCTGGTTGGGATAACTTTGGGTTTTGCATTACCTCTTGTAACTTTGAAGACTGTGAATATTAGGTTGTGGTCAGAGATACCCAGGTCGATGGAGCCAGAGGTTTGGATTTTTGAGGGTTGACTAGTGATCACGAGGTCAATAAGTGACTTGGAGGTGACAGTAATACGGGTTGGGCTGTTGATAATGTTCTTTAGTCCACAGCTACATAGAATCCCTCGTAGGCGTTTTCCATATTCGGATTCCCTATTGTTAGGTTTGTGCAACATATCAGAGTTGAAGTCGCCAACAAGTATTACATTTTTTCTTTTCAGCCAGATATTAGAAATCAGGTCTCTGAAAGAGTCGAAAAAGGAGGAGTCATCGGGTGGTCTGTAGACACAGCCAACAAGGAAGGATTGAGATCTCATGGTGATGTTCAGCCATGATGCTTCTAAATTTGGTCTTTCCCAAGAGACAGAAGGGTATACAGTAAGATATTCTTTAAAATATATCAGAACACCACCTCCACAGGAACCACGATCCCTTCTCACAAATTTATATCCAGAAATTCTGATCCAATCGTCTGACACACTTGAGTTAAGGTGGGTCTCAGTAATACCAAGAAGGTCAAACTTGATTTCGTACAAGAGGTGCTGGACCTCACTCAGCTTGTTTATAAGGCCATTGATGTTGAGATGACCAATCTTAAGGTTCTTATCGCCAACTGTTTGTTTAAGCACGAGAAAAGGATCTTCCTGGGATTCTGTAAGCTTGGTGTCGTTTACATTCGAGGTAGTAGTTGTAAGTGGGGATTCATTTCGGGAGATATTTGCAGTAATCTCAGTGGATTGTTGGCAGCGAGGACAAGACCACTCGAAGGTTGTCAGGCGTTGCAAGTTTTTGTAATCGTTGGGCTTGATGTTGCCGCATTGGATATGGCACCATTTTTCACACTGGTCACAAATCACGGCTCTGTGGTTGCAAGCGACGGTCTTCAAACAAACAGGGCACTTTGGAGGAGTGGAGCTCGGACCAGGATTGAGGGTCCGATTGAACAATCAATACTTGATTGAGGGTCCGATTGAACAATCAATACTTGTTGGGCAGATGTATAGGAACCGTTTTATTTTATGCAAACCGAAGACCAAAACCATGAAATGCTTCCATTTAAGACTCGGATGACATTCCTTCTGTGAATTGAATTGTTTGTCGATTTATTCTGTCAGTGAAATGAGGGGCGAGAGCATCGGTACCATCTCAGGCTCTGCAGTTTCCATAGTAACCAATACACTTCAACTGATTCTCTTGCTTGAGGAATGGCGGCCCTCCTGTTTACGTCACGTTACCATGGCATCAAGAATAGCCAGGCTCATGTGCATTTTCTTGACAGGTTAGATTTACAGGCAGCACTTCGTGACTCTTACGATGTTTAAGTGTCACGCAAGTCACATCGGTCACGCTTACTCTGAACAAAGTAAGCTGATTTTTTTTTTAACAGAGAAATGTTTGAAGTAAATTTGTTGAGTGCCG